>NC_069501.1:303490564-303540564 GCF_027579735.1 Bombina bombina | reverse complement strand
AATAACTCCACAGGAGTGAGCACAAGTGTTATCGATATGACACTCATAAACTAGCACTGTCTAACTGGGAAAGAAACTGCTCTTATCTTATACTGTCTTCAAGGGCTTAGAAATCAGTTTATGAGGCCTACTTAAGTTTAGCTTTCAACAAAGAATACCAAGAGAACAAAGCAAATTTGATATAAAAGTAAAAGGGAAAGTTTTTTAAACGTGCATGTCTGATGAATAGTCTAGATTAAAATCAAAGGTACAAACATACCAAGGGTGTAGAAGTTTAGTTTTGTTACCCTTTCTGTGTGAATAACTCTCCAGTTTCCGTTTCTATAAGTTTGTCTAAAGGAATAATCCGTAAATTAAGATCTATACATCACTTATATTAATCCATTCTGATTTGCAGATATGTGAGTTTTTGTGTTCTGATTAATAAGAATGTTTGGTTTATGAAATACAATGAAATCTTTCTGTTTTTTAGGATGAAGACGGCACTGATATAGACCCAGCAATTCGTTCTACTATTAGAAAAATTGGGAGATGGGTATCTCGGAGGAGCAAGGTATAAATACATAGACGCATGCGCATGCAATCCTCCTATACAGCAACCTGTGTTGTACAAACAGTCTAGTAGTTAAAGGGAAACTGAACTATGAAATGTAAGAGACATTAAAAACCCCTTAATGACCACAATGTACCCTGTATGGTCACTGGTCCGTTAAGGGTTTTTTCAGGACATAATAGCACAAGTCTAGCAAGAACACGCTATAATTCCCTCCCTCCAGCAGGCTTTGTGGAATAGAGCAGTCAAACGCTGGTGGCAAGACCACGCTATAAAACAATCAAGTCTCAAAAAAAAGGCCAGCGACATACAGGGGTACGTCGCTGGTCCTTAAGGGGTTAAACACATTGCTTTTGTGTGAAAAAAATGTGTGGTTGTCCCACACTCCCTAGAGAGACCAGAATAGCAAATGATATAGACCTTGTTGTCCCCACACTCCCTAGGAGAGACCAAGATAGCAAATGATATAACTTGGTTGTCCCACATTCCCTAGAGAGACCAAATAGCAAATGATATAACCTGGTTGTCCCACATTCCCTAGAGAGACCAAATAGCAAAGTGATATAACCTGGTTGTCTCACACTCCCTAGAGAGACCAAATAGCAAATGATATAACCTGGTTGTCCCACACTCCCTAGGAGACCAAATAGGCAAATGATATAACCTGGTTGTCCCACACTCCCTAGAGACCAAATAGCAAATTATATAACCTGGTTGTCCCACACTCCCTAGAGAGACCAAATAGCAAATGATATAACCTGGTGTCCCACATTCCCTAGAGAGACCAAATTAGCAAATTATATAACCGGTTGTCCCACACTCCCTAGAGAGACCAAATAGCAAATGATATAACCTGGTTTGTCCCACATTCCCTAGAGAGACCAAATAGCAAATGATATAACCTGGTTGTCCCCACACTCCCTAGAGACCAAATAGCAAATGATATAACCTGGTTTGTCCCACACTCCCTAGAGAGACCAAATAGCAAATTTATAACCTGGGTTGTCCCACAACTCCCCTAGAGACCAAATAGCAAATGATATAACCTGGTGTCCCAACACTCCCTAGAGAGACCAAATAGCAAATGAATATAACCTGGTTGTCCCACACTTCCCTAGAGACCAATAGCAAATTTATATAACCTGGTTGTCCCACACTCCCTAGAGAGACCAAATAGCAAATTATATAACCTGGTTGTCCCACACTCCCTAGAGGACCAAATAGCAAATGATATAACCTGGTTGACCCACACTCCCTAAGAGACCAAATAGCAAATGATATAACCTGGGTTGTCCCACACTCCCTAGAGACCAAATAGCAAATGATATAACCTGTTGTCCCACACTCCCTAGAGAGAACCAAATAGCAAATGATATAACCCTGGTTGTCCCACACTCCCTAGAGACCAAATAGCAAATGATATAACCTGGTTGTCCCACACTCCCTAGAGACCAAATAGCAAATGATATAACCTGGTTGTCCCACACTCCCTAGAGAGACCAAATAGCAAATGATATAACCTGGTTGTCCCACACTCCCTAGAGACCAAATAGCAAATGATATAACCTGGTTCTCCCACACTCCCTAGAGAGACCAAATAGCAAATTATATAGACCTGGTTTGCCCCACACTCCTAGAGGACCAAATAGCAAATGATATAACCTGGTTGTCCCACACTCCCTACCGACCAAATAGCAAATTATATAACCTGGGATTTCAAAATGCTACAGATTGCCAAAACCCGCTATGTGCAGCCTTTAAAAACCTAAGTTACCGTATTTGCTTTTGGCCTTTAAAGAGTCACACACAAAGACCTTGGTAGATTACAGAAGCATTTCTGTTGTCTTGCTATAGAATAACATATTAGCCAAGTGAAAAGATTTTTAAAACAATTGACCCCTTGTTTGCTGAAATCATTTTTCAATAGCTAAGCTCCCCTCTCCATTTGCCTTATTTGAAGGAGCTAACAGAACTAATTGTAATGTTAGCAAAACCTACATTGTTTAGCAGTTTATCTTATGACCCTCTGTGTAAGGCCGAATTGTGACAAGATATGGAGCAGGGCTAGGCTTGTGACTTTGTATTGTGCACTTCTAGTCTTCACAATTTGAAATCTCACAATCTTCAGAGGTAAATTGCATGAAAGGGTGCAAAATAAATAATGCAGATATATTGAATTACTACACATAACTAAAGTATTTTATATTACAATGTCAAGGTGTTTACTATCTCCTTAGTGTAATACCAGCTACAAAGTATTAAAAGTACAAGGTTTCTTTAGGTTAAGTTTGTATTTGAAATAGTTTGGCTTTACTCATTGAAGCCACATTGGTTATCAAGGAACATATTCATTTTAAATTGACTTAGCCTGCATAAAGATCAAAACTCCTTATATTCTCTCTCATACACAATGGTAATGCTTACTACTGAAATATTCAATATTAGTTATGGTTTTCCATGAGTAAAACCCTCCATTTGAATCGCAAGGAATAAACCTAAAGCAGACATTTCCAATATTTGATATTCTACAATTGGTATAATAAAAGCCACAGTAAACAAGTAAAGGGGGCCTCATAATATTACAAGTAGAGTCTCAGTTTCAGTTATTCAGTATGCCACAGTTTCTGGAAAATAGGGACATCTGCTGGACAGTTAAATAAGTAAATACAAAGAGCCGTTTTTTTTCCAACAATTATTGTTTTCTCAGTGACCCATTCTGCAGTTTGTAATCTAATATATTTAACATTATTTCTATTGAATTATATATATACTGTATGTTAAAGGGACAGTATACACTCATTTTCATATAACTGCATGTAATAGACACTGCTATAAAGAATAAGGATGCACAGATACTGATATAAAAATCCAGTATAAAACTGTTTAAAAACTTTACTTAGAAGCTGTCAGTTTGGGGCTTCTGTTGAAAAGGTAGCTGGAAAGCCCACTGCAAGTGGGGAAATAAGACACTTCCCCCTCCCCCTTCTTTTGCATATGAAAAGACCCTTTACACAAACAGGAGCAAGCTGGAGGAAGGTAGCTGACCGTATTCACATAAAACTTTGGGCTTGGTTAGGAGTCTGAAAATCAGAGCAATGTTATTTAAAAATAAGCAAAATTATACATTTATTTAAAAAAAAAAACTTTATGGCCTATATAAATAGATCATCTACAAAACATTTATGCAAAGAAAAAATGAGTGTATAATGTCCCTTTAACTTATTTTGGGAAGAAGTAATAAATACAGTCATCTTTTACTGTTAATGGCATTGTCACCATCACCATGGACAAAACATGCTTATGATTAGGTGACATAACTGCTCTTGTTAACCCCTCGAATGCCAGGCAGGACATCAGTGCATTGCTCTGTTATTACACTTCAGTCTTCTTAACATCTAAGTGGTTGAGCCTTCACAATTACAGCATTCATTTCTATCATTTCATGGCTGGTCCAGATCTCTGTATAATATCCCTGTGCCTGCAGCTTCATATCAGCGACATTGGTAGGTAGTGTCTGTGTAGTAAATAGTTAATTGTGATCTGTAAATAAACCTTGTTTGATAGTATGGTACATGTATGATATTATAACTGAATAGACCACATTTAAACATGTTCCTGACTGTAAATTGTAAACGTTCTGCTTTCTTGCTTATTACTCTTTTTACCTGGAAAGCCTAAGCATGTTTCATCTAAATACATTACAGAAATGTTAGTCTATTGATTTGTTTACTTAAAGGGTCAAAATGGGAAAACTCTCAGACTTTCTTACTATCTTCATTCTACACACATCTGATCTTCCTGATTCTGACAGTGATGAACGGCTTTTTGATGACCCCATTGATATCTCTGCTAGTCAAGAACATGAGTATGAATATGAATTTGCAGGATATCAAGAGGATCTGTGTGAAACAGGTAATTGTTTTACTGTATAAAATATAGTAGTAATATATCTCATGGAGCCAATAGTGCACTGTGTTTGTTTTACGGGAGGATAAAGGTTTTGCAACATTCTTTAAATACTTAGAATATCAGACAAACACAGAAATCACTATATTCTTAGCTTTTAAAACGCATTCATTACAAACTGCCCTCTTAGCTCCCTAGCTTTTAAGTTCGTATATGAGGAATGGTTCAGTCTAATCATAAACCTGGGGTCTTGTGCCTTTGTAGTACTATATTATACTGGGTGGGGTTAGGTTGTTCCTAGTGTATATATATATATATATATATGATATATTATATATATATATATATATATATATATATATATATATATATATATATATATATACAGTATATATATATATAATATATATATATATATTATATATACTGTATATGTGTGTGTATATATATATATATATATATATATATATATAATATATATATATATATATATATATATATATTATATATGAAAAAAAGGTATTGGTGCACATCCAGACCACTAAGATCCCATCTTTATTTAAAAATTTAAAAGCATATTTAACAGGCAGAAAACATTAGCAGCATAAACATATGTTAATAATATTGTGAGATATTGATCCCAATTTTATTTTAACAATTTTAAGAATATTTAGCAGACAAAAGTATATATAAATATGCTATAAATATGTGGACTTAAGTGGTTGGATGTGCACCAATACTTTTTGTTGTTTTGTAATTATTTTGGTCACTTTGGTAGCACTCCCACAATGTGTGTGCTAAGATATAAAAGGTTTTTTTTGTGGTGTGCTTATATAATAGGGCCCTCAAATCCTCCTGTATTTGTCTGTAAAATTTTGTCTTTTATCGTATTGTTTCTCCATTGTACTGTTATCCTTGTACCTATGGGCAGCGCTGCGGAATCTGTTGGCGCCTTATAAATAAAGAATAATAATAATAATATATATCCTCCATGTGTATCTGCACTCACAATACAAATTGGGTCATCAACCAGGGTGCCAAGTCGGTAGTATTTACAGTCTGTTCAATGAAGGACTGAACTCACTGGATTTAGATACAGGATTAAATATTTATTGTGGTAACGTTTCGGGGTTCGCAGACCACTGCCTGGTTTGAGGAAGGGGTCTGCGAACCCCGAAACGTTACCACAATAAATATTTAACCCTGTATCTAAATCCAGTGAGTGCAGCCCTTCATTGAAACAGACTGTATGTATGTATGTATGTATGTATATGTGTATATATATATATATATATATATATAATATATGTGTGTGTGTATATATATATATATATATATATATATATATATATATATGTATATATATACCATTTTTTGTGACATCTTGTGCCCAAATTCAGGAGAAATGTGAGGAAGCATTTTTTTACAGAAAGAGTGGTGGAGTCATGGAATAAACTTGTAATAGAGGTGGTAAACACAAGGATTGTAAAAAGAGTTCAAAAAGTAACATGGGTAGACTTGATGGCCATTTTGGTTCTTATCTGCCGTAAAATTCTATCTGCGGCCAAAGGGGTGCGTTAGCTACGCATGCTTTTTTCTGGCCGCACCTTTTAAATACAGCTGGTATTTAGAGTTCACAGAATGGCTGCGTTAGGCTCCTAAAAAGGAGCTTATGGCATATTTAACGGACGCGGCCAGCTTAAAAAACGTGCTTGTGCACGATTCCCCCATAGAAAACAATGGGGCTGTTTGAGCTGAAAAAAAAACCTAACACCTGCAAAAAAGCTGCGTTCAGCTCCTAACGCAGCCCCATTGTTTTCTATGGGGAAACACTTCCTACGTCTGCACCTAACACTCTAACATGTACCCCGAGTCTAAACACCCCTAACCTTACACTTATTAACCCCTAATCTGCCGCCCCCCGCTATCGCTGACCCCTGCATATTATTTTTAACCCCTAATCTGCCGCTCCGTACACCCCCCGCCACCTACATTATCCCTATGTACCCCTAATCTGCTGCCCTAACATCACCGACCCCTATATTATATTTATTAACCCCTAATCTGCCGCCCCCAACGTCGCCTCCACCTAACTACACTTATTAACCCCTAATCTGCCGACAGGACCTGAGCGCTACTATAATAAATTTATTAACCCCTAATCCGCCTCACTCCCGCCTCAATAACCCTATAATAAATAGTATTAACCCCTAATCTGCCCTCCCTAACATTGCCGACACCTAACTTCAAGTATTAACCCCTAATCTGCCGACAGGAGCTCACTGCTACTCTAATAAATTTATTAACCCCTAAAGCTAAGTCTAACTTTAACCCTAACACCCCCCTAAATTAAATATAATTTAAATCTATACGAAATAAATTAACTCTTATTAAATAAATTATTCCTATTTAAAGCTAAATACTTACCTGTAAAATAAATCCTAATATAGCTACAATATAAATTATAATTATATTATAGCTATTTTAGGATTAATATTTATTTTACAGGTAACTTTGTAATTATTTTAACCAGGTACAATAGCTATTAAATAGTTAAGAACTATTTAATAGTTACCTAGTTAAAATAATATACAAAATTACCTGTAAAATAAATCCTAACCTAAGTTACAATTAAACCTAACACTACCCTAGCAATAAATAAATTAAATAAACTACCTACAATTATCTACAATTAAACCTAACACTACACTATCAATAAATAAATTAAATACAATTCCTACAAATAAATACAATTAAATAAACTAACTAAAGTACAAAAAATAAAAAAGAACTAAGTTACAAAAAATAAAAAAATATTTACAAACATTAGAAAAAAATTACAACAATTTTAAACTAATTACACCTACTCTAAGCCCCCTAATAAAATAACAAACACCCCCAAAATAAAAAAAATGCCCTACCCTATTCTAAATTACAAAAGTTCAAAGCTCTTTTACCTTACCAGCCCTTAAAAGGACCAAAGAATTCAGCTCTTTTGCCTGTAAAAAAAACTTATACAATACCCCCCCCCAACATTACAACCCACCACCCACATACCCCTAATCTAACCCAAACCCCCCTTAAATAAACCTAACACTAAGCCCCTGAAGATCTTCCTACCTTATCTTCACCTCGCCGGGTATCACACCGATCCGTCATGGCTCCGATGTCTTGATCCAAGCCCAAGCGGGGGGGTTGAAGATGTCCATGATCCGGCTGAAGTCTTCATCCAAGCGGGAGCTGAAGAGGTCCATGATCCGGCTGAAGTCTTCATCCAAGCGGGAGTTGAAGAGGTCCATGATCCGGCTGAAGTCTTCATCCAAGCGGGAGCTGAAGAGGGTCCATGATCCGACTGATGTCTTCTATCAACGGCATCTTCAATCTTCTTTTCTTTCCGGATCCATGTTCATGCCGCCGACGCGGAACATCCATCTTCACCGACGACTTCCCGACGAATGACGGTTCCTTTAAGGGACGTCATCCAAGATGGCGTCCCTCGAATTCCGATTGGCTGATAGGATTCTATCAGCCAATCGGAATTAAGGTAGGAAAATTCTGATTGGCGGATGGAATCAGCCAATCAGATTCAAGTTCAATCCGATTGGGCTGATCCGATCAGCCAATCAGATTGAGCTCACATTCTATTGGCTGTTCCGATCAGCCAATAGAATGCGAGCTCAATCTGATTGGCTGATCGGATCAGCCAATCGGATTGAACTTGATTCTGATTGGCTGATTCCATCAGCCAATCAGAATTTTCCTACCTTAATTCCGATTGGCTTATAGAATCCTATCAGCCAATCGGAATTCGAGGGACGCTATCTTGGATGACGTCCCTTAAAGGAACCGTCATTCTTTCAGTTGGACGTCGGAGGAAGAAGATTGATCTGCGCTGGAGGTCTTCACGATGGAGCCGTTCCTCATCGGATGAAGATGCCGCTTGGATCAAGATGGTTGCCGGTCTGGATCGCCTCTTCTTCCCGGATAGGATGAAGACTTTGGAGCCTCTTCTGGACCTCTTCAGCCGCAGGATTATGGATCGCCAGCCCCCGCTTGGGTTGGATGAAGATTTTGGAGCCAGGACCGATCGGTGATACCCGGCGAGGTGAAGATAAGGTAGGGAAAATCTTCAGGGGCTTAGTGTTAGGTTTATTTAAGGGGGGTTTGGGTTGGATTAGGGGTATGTGGGTGGTGGGTTGTAATGTTGGGGGGGGTATTGTATGTGGTTTTTTTTACAGGGAAAAGAGCTGAATTCTTTGGGGCATGCCCCACAAAAGGTCCTTTTAAGGGCTGGTAAGGTAAAAGAGCTTTGAACTTTTTTTAATTTAGAATAGGGTAGGGCATTTTTTTATTTTGGGGGGCTTTGTTATTTTATTAGGGGGCTTAGAGTAGGTGTAATTAGTTTAAAATTGTTGTAATATTTTTCTAATGTTTGTAAATATTTTATTATTTTTTGTAACTTAGTTCTTTTTTATTTTTGTACTTTAGTTAGTTTATTTAATTGTAGTTATTTGTAGGTATTGTATTTAATTAATGTATTGATAGTGTAGTGTTAGGTTTAATTGTAGGTAATTGGAGGTATTTTATTTAATTTATTTATTGATAGTGTAGTGTTAGGTTTAATTGTAACTTAGGTTAGGATTTATTTTACAGGTAATTTTGTAATTATTTTAACTATTTTAGCTATTAAATAGTTCTTAACTATTTAATAGCTATTGTACCTGGTTAAAATAAATACAAAGTTACCTGTAAAATAAATATAAATCCTAAAATAGCTATAATATAATTATAATTTATATTGTAGCTATATTAGGGTTTATTTTACAGGTAAGTATTTAGCTTTAAATAGGAATAATTTATTTAATAAGAGTTTATTTATTTCGTTAGATTTAAATTATATTTAACTTAGGGGGGTGTTAGTGTTAGGGTTAGACTTAGCTTTAGGGGTTAATCCATTTATTACAGTAGCAGCGAGATTCGGTCGGCAGATTAGGGGTTAATACTTAGGCGATGTTAGGGAGGGCAGATTAGGGGTTAATACTTTTTATTATAGGGTTAGTGAGGCGGATTAGGGGGTTAATAACTTTATTATAGTAGCGGTGCGGTCCGCTCGGCAGATTAGGGGTTAATAAGTGTAGGCAGGTGGAGGCGACGTTGAGGGGGGGCAGATTAGGGGTTAATAAATATAATATAGGGGTCGGCGGTGTTAGGGGCAGCAGATTAGGGGTACATAAGTATAACGTAGGTGGCGGTCGGCAGATTAGGGGTTAAAAAATTTAATCGAGTGGCGGCGATGTGGGGGGACCTCGGTTTAGGGGTGCATAGGTAGTTTATGGGTGTTAGTGTACTTTAGAGCACAGTAGTTAAGAGCTTTATAAACCGGCGTTAGCCCAGAAAGCTCTTAACTACTGACTTTTTTCTGCGGCTGGAGTTTTGTCGTTAGATTTCTAACGCTCACTTCAGACACGACTCTAAATACCGGCGTTAGAAAGATCCCATTGAAAAGATAGGATACGCAATTGACGTAAGGGGATCTGCGGTATGGAAAAGTCGCGGCTGGAAAGTGAGCGTTAGACCCTTTAATGACTGACTCTAAATACCGGCGGTAGCCCAAAACCAGCGTTAGGAGCCTCTAACGCTGGTTTTGACGGCTACCGCCCAACTCTAAATCTAGGCCAATGTTTCTATATCTTCTTTTATTCTCGTGTTTCTATATGTTCTTTTATTCTCGTTATATTTTATATATATATATATATATATATATATATAAATATATATATATATAATATATTATTATATATTATATTATAATATATTGTATGTATGTGTCTTATTGGCCAATGACCCATTTAACCCCTTAACAACCAAGGACGTACCAGGTACGTCCTGCAAAACTGTCAGTTAGTGACAATGGACGTACCTGGTAAGTCTTTGGTCTAATTGAGTGCTAGAAGCGTTTGCGATCGCTTCCAGCAGCTCTCAGGGTATTACAGTGATGCCTCGATATTGAGGCATCATGCAATACCCTTTTTCAAGCATCCGATGCAGAGAGAGACACTCTGTGGCCCTCTCTGCACCGGTAGCGATGGTGCCGATCGTTGGTGGGTGGGAGCTTAGCAGGGAGGCGAGTGGGCGGCCCATTGCTACCCGGCATCTGGTTGCTGTAAGTGCAATGTGCACGCCAGGAGCGTGCGGGGGGGGGGGCTGCGGGGGTGCGCGCGTGTGTAGCTACCACTGCCACCATTGATCAATGAATTGCAGCGTGATAGGGAGAGGGGGGGGGTTTAAAAAAAATATATATCAAAGGATCTGTGAGGGGGAGGGGGGTATTGAGGGGGGCAGCTACACTACAGAAAAAGCTATATTTTATAAAATAAAAAAATAAAAAAACCTTTTTGGGGGCAAACTGGGCCAGTACCCAAGATGGCGGCAAATAGGTAGTGGGGGGAGGGTTAGAGAGCTGTTTGTGGGGGATCAGGGAGGTTGGGGGCTAAGGGGGGGTCCATCACAGCTGAATAAATAATTTAAAAAAAACAACAACAAAAAACAACCTTTTATTTTAGTACTGGCAGACTTTCTGCCAGTACTTAAGATGACGGGGACAATTGTGGGGTGGGGGAGGGAAGAGAGCTGTTTGGGAGGGATCAGGGGGTGGGATGTGTCAGGTGGGAGGCTGATCTCCACACTAAAGCTAAAATTATCCCTGCAAGCTCCCTACAAGCTACTTAATTAACCCCTTCACTGCTGGGCATAATACAAGTGAGGTGCACAGCGACATTTAGTGGCCTTCTAATTGCCAAAAAGCAACGCCAACCATTTGTGCCATAATTGCACAAGCTGTTTGTAAATAATTTCAGTGAGAAACCTAAAGTTTGTGAAAAATTAGTAGAAAAGTAAAAAAAATTTTTATTTGATCGCTATTGGCGGTGAAATGGTGGCATGAATTATTCCAAAATGGGCCTAGATCAATATTTGGGGTTGTCTACTACACTACACTAAGCTAAAATTAACCCTACAAGCTCCCTAATTAACCCCTTCACTGCTGGGCATAATACACGTGTAGTGTGTTGCGGCATTTAGCGGCCTAATTACCAAAAAGCAACCCCAAAGCCATATAAGTCTGCTATTTCTGAACAAAGGGGATCCCAGAGAAGCATTTACAACCATTTGTGCCATAATTGCACAAGCTGTTTGTAAATGATTTCAGTGAGAAACCTAAAATTTGTGACAAAATTTGTGAAAAAGTGAACAATGTTTTTTATTTGATAGCATTTGGTGGTATGGTGGTATGAAATATATCAAAATGGGTCTAGATCAATACTAGATCAATACTTTGGGTTGTCTACTAAAAAAATATATACATGTCAAGGAATATTCAGGGATTCCTGACAGATATCAGTGTTCCAATGTAACTATCGCTAATTTTCAAAAAGAAATGGTTTAGAAATAGCAAACTGCTACTTGTACTTATTGCCCTATAACTTGCAAAAAAAGCAAAGAACATGTAAAAATTGGGTATTTCTAAACTCAGGTCAAAATTTAGAAACTATTTAGCATGGGTGGTTTTTGGTGGTTGTAGATGTGTAACAGATTTTGGGGGTCAAAGTTAGAAAAAGTGTGTTTAATTTTCATTTTGTCCTCATATTTTATAACTTTTTTTTATAGTAAATTATAAGATATGATGAAAATAGTGGTATCTTTAGAAAGTCCATTTAATGGCGAGAAAAACGGTATATAATGTGTGGGTACAGTAAATGAATAAGAGGAAAATTACAACTAAACACAAACACTGCAAAATTATAAAAATAGCATTGGTCCTTAACGGTAAGAACATTGAAAAATGGTCTGGTCATTAAGGGGTTAAAGGGACAGTAAAGTCAAAATTAAACTTTCATAATTTGGATAGAGCATGCAATTTTAAACAACTTTCCAATTCTCTTCTGTTATCAAATTTTTCTTTGTTTTCCTGATATCTTTTATTGAGAGTAAAACTAGGCTCATTAGAGCTCAGGAGTGTGCACGTGTCTTTAGTACTATATGGCAGCAGTGATTTGCAACATTGTATAAAAAAGCTACAAATAATGTTCCAAAACACTGCTCCCATAGAGTACTAAAGACATGTGCACACTCCTGAGCTGTTATAAACCTACCTAGTTTTACTCTTCAATAAACTATATCAAAAGAACAAAGCAAATTTGATAACAAAAAGTAAATAAGAAAGTTGTTTAAAATTGCATGTTCTATCCAAATTATGAAAGTTTAATTTTGACTTTACTGTCTCTTTAAGATACAAATCTCTATTTCCTTTTTTGAATTCTGTGAATCGATTTGCTTCATGTGAAACCATTTTCCAACATTCAGTTTCAAATGAAGTTTTACATAGGGAATGATGATACATATTCATTCTTTAGAAATAAAATGATGGTGCACAAAATAAAAAAAATAAAAAAAACATTTGTCTATCTCTAAATTCCCAGGGAACAGGCTGTTACTTTAGTTTTATGGGAAATCAGTGAGATCCATATGAGCCACACTTCTCTAAAACCTTATAAGTTATATTAGTTTAGGTTGACAAACCTATATGAAAATTAGAAGCCAGACACTATCTCAAGAAGCCATTGATACATAATTTAAGATCCAGGAAGGGATTTCATATATAAAGATATGCAGAATACTTTAGCAGCTTAGGAGCCATAGTAATTAACCCCTGAATGACCAGCGCCGTAGCCTGTACAGCGCTGGTCTTTTGGCCCTTAAGGAACAGCTCATACCCTGTACAGTGGCTGTGTCCTGGGCAGTTAGTTTGCCTCTGTTGCTCCTGTTGGCATGGCCGTGCTGTTTCTGCATACCTCAGGAGTTGAGGCACTGCAGATATAGTGTAACGGAGGACAACACAGGCTACCGATCGCAGGGACAGGGTGTCTCCATTCATGACCTACATGTTGTGATCTGAGTGTATCTCATGCTGCTGCTGGAAACCTGCATGTGAGTCTAGCCAGCAGCACAACAGTAACGGTCATAAATTACACAGTGATTGTATACTTAAAGGGACAGTAAACCTTTAACTCTGTTTTCACTTTAATTAAAATATGCAATTTCTTATTTCTTTCATGTAATTGGCAAGAGTCCATGAGCTAGTAACGTATGGGATATACAATCCTACCAGGAGGGGCAAAGTTTCCCAAACCTCAAAATGCCTATAAATACACCCCTCACCACACCCACAATTCAGTTTTACAAACTTTGCCTCCTATGGAGGTGGTGAAGTAAGTTTGTGCTAAGATTTCTACGTTGATATGCGCTTCTCAGCATTGTTGAAGCCCGATTCCTCTCAGAGTACAGCGAATGTCAGAGGGACGTGAAGGGAGTATCACTTATTGAATACGATGATTTCCCTAACGGGGTCTATTTCATAGGTTCTCTGTTATCGGTTGTAGAGATTCATCTCCTACCTCCCTTTTCAGATCGACGATATACTCTCAATTTACCATTACCTCTACTAATAACTGTTTTAGTACTGGTTTGGCTATCTGCTATATGTGGATGGGTGTCTTTTGGTAAGTATGTTTTTTATTTCTTAAGACACCTCAGCTATGGTTTGGCGCTTTATGCATTTATATAAAGTTCTAAATATATGTATTGTACTTATATTTGCCATGAGTCAGGTTCATGTATTTCCTTCTGCAGACTGTCAGTTTCATATTTGGGGAATATAAACATCTTTTAAATATGAAATTTATTTCTTACCTGGGGTTTAGTCTTTTTTTTTCAATTGACTACTTCTTACAAATTGCGGCCGGTATTAGGCCCGCGGGTGCTACAAATGCTAAACTTTATTGCGTCATTCTTGGCGCAATAATTTTTTGGCGCGAAAAAGTATGTCTATGATGCAAGTTCGTCACTTCCGGCGTCATACTTGACGCCGAGACCTTTCACACTGTTGCATCATTAGTGACGCGAGTGTGTCATTTCCGGTTATTTTTTATTATTTCAATACCCCATTGATGTTTGCCTCTTGCTTTTTTCTATCAGAGGGCTATGCTATTTGCATTTTTTTCCCATTCCTGAAACTGTCATATAAGGAAATAGATAATTTTGCTTTATATGTTGTTTTTTCTCTTACATTTTGCAAGATGTCTCACCCTGATCCTGCCTCAGAAGTTTCTACTGGAACATTGCTGCCTGACATCGGTTCAACCAAAGCTAAGTGCATTTGTTGTAAAATTGTAGAAATTATCTCGCCGAATGTCATTTGTAATAGTTGTCATGATAAACTTTTACATGCAGATAGTGTATCCATTAGTAATAGTACATTGCCAGTTGCAGTTCCTTCAACTTCTAATGTGCATGATGTACCTGTAAATTTTAAAGAATTTGTTTCTTATTCTATTCTGAAGGCTTTGTCTGCATTTCCACCTTCAAATAAACGTAAAAGGTCTTTTAAAACTTCTCATTTAGTTGATGAAATTTCAAATGACCAACAACATAATAATTTATCCTCTTCTGATGAGGATCTATCTGATTCAGAAGATCCTTCCTCAGACATTGACACTGACAAATCTACTTATTTATTTAAAATTGAGTATATGCGTTCTTTATTAAAAGAAGTGTTAATTACTTTGGATATTGAGGTAACCAGTCCTCTTGACGCTAAGTCTAATAAACATTTAAATGCTGTTTTTAAACCTCCTGTGGTTTCTCCAGGGGTTTTTCCTATTCCTGTGGCTATTTCTGATATGATTCCTAAGGAATGGAATAAGCCAGGTACTTCTTTTATTCCTTCTTCAAGGTTTAAAAAATGGTATCCTTTACCAGCAAAATCTGTAGAGTTTTGGGAAAAGATCCCCAAAGTTGATGGGGCTATTTCTACTCTTGCTAAACGTACCACTATTCCTATGGAAGATAGTACTTCCTTTAAGGATCCTTTAGATAGGAAGCTTGAATCTTATCTAAGGAAGTCCTATTTATATTCAGGTCATCTTCTCAGACCTGCAATTTCTTTGGCAGATGTTGCGGCTGCATCAACTTTCTGGTTGGAGAATTTAGCGCAACAGGAATCGGATTCTGACTTATCTAGCATTATTCGCTTACTGCAATATGCTAATCATTTTATTTGTGATGCTATTTTTGATATTATCAAAATTGATAATAGATCCATGTCTTTAGCTATTTTAGCTAGAAGAGCTTTGTGGCTTAAATCCTGGAATGCTGGTATGACATCTAAATCTAGATTACTATCTCTTTCTTTCCAAGGTAATAATTTATTTGGTTCCCAGTTGGATTCTATTATTTCAACTGTTACTGGGGGAAAGGGAGTTTTTCTGCCTCAGGATAAAAAACCTAAGGGTATATCTAACCGTTTTCGTTCCTTTCGTCAGAATAAGGAACAAAAACTCAATCCTTCCCCCAAGGAATCTGCCTCCAATTGGAAGCCTTACTCAAATTGGAATAAATCCAAGCCTTTTAGGAAATTAAAGTCAGCCCCTAAGTCCGCATGAAGGTGCGGACCTTATTCCAGCCCAGCTGGTAGGGGGCAGATTAAGGTTTTTCAAGGATATTTGGATAAAATCTGTTCAAAATCAATGGATTCAGAGCATTGTCTCTCAAGGGTATCGAATAGGATTCAGAGTAAGACCTCCTTTGAGAAGATTTTTTCTCTCACGTATCCCAGTAAATCCAGTAAAAGCTCAGGCTTTCCTGAAGTGTGTTTCAGACCTGGAGTCTTCAGGGGTAATCATGCCAGTTCCTCTTCTGGAACAAGGTTTGGGGTTTTATTCAAATATATTCATTGTCCCAAAGAAGGAAAATTTATTCAGACCAGTTCTGCATCTGAAAATTTGGAATCGTTATGTAAGAGTACCAACTTTAAAGATGGTGACTATAAGGACTATTCTGCCTTTTGTTCAGCAAGGACATTATATGTCCACAATAGACTTGCAGGATGCATACCTTCATATTCCGATTCATCCAGAACATTATCAGTTTCTGAGATTCTCTTTTCTAGACAAGCATTAACAATTTGTTGCTCTTCCATTTGGCCTAACAACAGCTCCAAGAATCTTTTCAAAGGTTCTGGGTGCCCTACTCTCTCTAATCAGAGAACAGGGTATTGCGGTGTTTCCTTATTTGGACGATATCTTGGTACTAGCTCAGTCTTTACGTTCTGCAGAATCTCACACAAATCAACTAGTGTTGTTTCTTCGGAAACATGGTTGGAGGATCAATTTACCAAAGAGTTTCTTGATTCCTCAGACAAGGGTCACCTTTTTAGGCTTCCAGATAGATTCAGTGTCCATGACTCTGTCTCTAACAGACAAGAGACATTTAAAATTGGTTGCAGCCTGCCGGCACCTTCAGTCTCAGTCATTCCCTTCAGTCTCAGTCATTCCCTTCAGTGGCTATGTGCATGGAAGTTTTAGGTCTCATGACTGCAGCATCGGACGCGATCCCCTTTGCTCGTTTTCACATGAGACCTCTTCAGCTTTGTATGCTGAATCAATGGTGCAGGGATTATACAAAGATATCACAATTAATATCCTTAAATCCCAATGTACGACACTCTCTGACATGATGGATAGATCACCATCGTTTAGTTCAAGGGGCTTCTTTTGTTCGGCCAACCTGGACTCAGTGGACTGTGATCACAACAGATGCGAGTCTCTCAGGTTGGGGAGCTGTTTGGGGATCTCTGACAGCACAAGGGGTTTGGAAATCTCAAGAGGCGAGATTACCAATAAATATTTTAGAACTCCAATGCAATTCTCAGAGCTCTTCAGTTTTGGCCTCTGTTAAAGAGAGAACCGTTCATTTGTTTTCAGACAGACAATATCACAACAGTGGCATATGTCAATCATCAGGGTGGGACTCACAGTCCCCAAGCTATGAAAGAAGTATCTCGAATACTTGTTTGGGCGGAATCCAGCTCCTAGAAATGGATATATAAGAAACTGCGCCTGGAATCTGATCTTAAAGCTCCTTCACAAGTAATCTTCCCTATAATTACCGTATAAAATTACAAAATGACAAAACAATATGTAGTAAAGGAGATTAGACAGGAATCCAGCTCCTGTCTAATCTCTGCGGTGCATATCCCAGGTGTAGACAATTTTGAAGCGGATAATCTCAGCTGCCAGACTTTACATCCAGGGGAGTGGTCTCTCCATCCAGATGTGTTTTCTCAGATTGTTCAGATGTGGGGTCTTCCAGAGATAGATCTCATGGCCTCTCATCTAAACAAGAAACTTCCCAGATACCTGTCCAGGTCCAGGGATGTTCAGGCAGAAGCAGTGGATGCGCTGACACTTCCTTGGTGTTATCATCCTGCTTACATCTTCCCGCCTCTAGTTCTCCTTCCAAGAGTGATTTCCAAAATCATCATGAAACAATCATTTGTGTTGCTGGTGGCGCCAGCATGGCAACACAGGTTTTGGTATGCGGAGCTGGTTCGGATGTCCAGTTGCCCGCCTTGGCCACTTCCGTTACGGCCAGACCTACTATCTCAAGGTCCGTTTTTCCATCAGGATCTCAAATCATTAAATTTGAAGGTATGGAAATTGAACGCTTAGTTCTAAGTCATAGAGGTTTCTCTGACTCAGTGATTAATACTATGTTACAAGCTCGTATATCTGTCTCTAGAATGATTTATTATAGAGTTTGGAAGACTTACATTTCATGGTGTTCTTCTCATAAATTTTCTTGGCATTCTTTTAGAATTCCTAGAATTTTACAGTTTCTTCAGGATGGTTTGGATAAGGGTTTGTCTGAAAGTTCCTTGAAAGGACAAATCTCCGCTCTTTCTGTTTTATTTCACAGAAAGATTGCTATACTTCCTGATATAAACTGTTTTGTACAGGCTTTAGTTCATATTAAGCCTGTCATTAAATCAATTTCTCCTCCTTGGAGTCTTAATTTGGTTCTGAAGGCTTTACAGGCTCCTCCATTTGAGCCTATGCATTCTTTGGGCATTAAACTACTTTCTTGGAAAGTGTTGTTCCTTTTGGCCATCTCTTCTGCTAGAAGAGTTTCTGAGCTATCTGCTCTTTCTTGTGAATCTCCTTTTCTGATTTTTCATCAGGATAAGGCGGTTTTGCAGACTTCATTTGAATATTTACCTAAGGTTGTGAATTCTAACAACATTAGTAGAGAAATTGTTGTCCCTTCCTTGTGTCCTAATCCTAAGAATCCTTTGAAAAGATCCTTACATTCTTTGGATGTGGTGAGAGCTTTGAAATATTATGTTGAAGCTACTAAAGATTTCAGGAAGACTTCTAGTCTATTTGTTATACTTTCTGGTCCTAGGAAAGGTCAGAAGGCCTCTGCTATTTCCTTGGCCTCTTGGTTAAAGCTTTTGATTCATCAAGCTTATTTGGAGTCGGGTCAAGCCCCGCCTCAGTGAATTATAGCTCATTCTACTAGATCAGTCTCCACTTCGTGGGCTTTTAAGAATGAAGCTTCAGTTGATCAGATTTGCAAAGCAGCAACTTGGTCCTCTTTGCATACATTTACTAAATTCTACCGTTTTGATGTATTTGCTTCTTCGGAAGCAGTTTTTGCTAGAAAAGTTCTTCAGGCAGCTGTTTCAGTTTGATTCTTCTGCTTTTGATTTAAGTTTTTTCTTTCAAATGAAAATAAACTTATTTTTTTGGGTGTGGACTAATTTTTTCAGCGGTATATGGCTGTTTTTATTTTATTCCCTCCCTCTCTAGTGACTCTTAAGTGGAGATCCACATCTTGGGTATTGATATCCCATATGTCACTAGCTCATGGACTCTTGCCAATTACATGAAAGAAAACATAATTTATGTAAGACCTTACCTGATAAATTCATTTCTTTCATATTAGCAAGAGTCCATGAGGCCCAGCCTTTTTATGGTGGTTATGTTTTTTTTGTATAAAGCACAATTATTTCCAAATTTCCTTTGTTGATGCTTTCTACTCCTTTCTTTATCACCCCATTGCTTGGCTATTCGTTAAACTGAATTGTGGGTGTGGTGAGGGGTGTATTTATAGGCATTTTGAGGTTTGGGAAACTTTGCCCCTCCTGGTAGGATTGTATATCCCATATGTCACTAGCTCATGGACTCTTGCCAATATGAAAGAAATGAATTTATCAGGTAAGTTCTTACATAAATTATGTTATTGATTAGTCATACTATGCAGAGCAAAAGCGCAGTGGAAGCGTTTAAAAAAAGTATTTTATACTTACCCAAAAACGCATCTTCTGTCCGCCTACAAATACGATAATTTTTTTCAATACTTACCGTCATAGCCCCTGCAGCCAATAGCAGAGTGAACGTCCGTCTTCTCCAATTTGGACAGCGCTCGTTCCCTCTCCACGTGCGCATGCGCATTACACTCAGTCTTCAACCGTATACACAGAATCTCAATGCTTCGTCGTGCATTGAGATTCTGTGTATCTGAATGAGTGGTGAGTCACTCCGTTTGACGAACAAGCAACTCAAATACTTTATAAAAATAGAAAACGATCTTTATTAACCACTTATTTTTGTATCTTAAAATTTATATTTTATAAACTAATATAAACTGAAATTTACATTAGACCTACGTATCTTTTGTGACATATGACACAATGCCTATGTTAGTATAATAGATAGCTAGATTACATAGAATAAAAAAAATAATATATATATATATATATATGAGAAAATGTTTTAACTCACAATATATATATGTAAAAAAAAAGAAAACTTACCAATTAAACTATTTTATTTATATTGCCTTGTTATAGTCTATTTAGTAGCATATAAGCAGTAAATCACAATGTGGTTAGCATCGCAATCCATTGCTTATATTGTCATGCTTTGTGGTTGAACTGCGCATGCGCAAAGGAAGTTTAAATGCACGCTCCGGATCCGAAAATTGGCGTTTAGAAGGTAATGATTGACGGAACGGCCCTGCAGCACTGTCAATGAAAAAAATATCTCCGACTGCAAGGGGCGGATAGTGGATTTTAAAAAAGGTTCAATCTATAATATTTTTAATGATTAACATTACTATAGTAATAGAAGGGTTACGATTTACAGTCCTTTTAAAGGGACATTCCAATCAAAATTTAAATGCACATAGATGAATTACACCTTTGAATAGAAACATATTTGCAATATAAATATATTAGCATAAATGCTTCTAGTAAAAGTTAGTTCAGATGAGGAGACTCCAGGATGTAGCTGGGTCACAGTTAGAGGGCGAGGTAAAGGTAAGCGGAAGAGACAGGCCAGATCTGAGCTGGTACACCCCAACAGATTTGCCAGATTAAGTGAAGATGTTGGGGATATCAGTTCAGGGGTGGCAGTCTCAGAGAGGACTGTGTTGCCTTGTATAGTGAACAGTCCTTTAGCTGTGGAAGAGGAGCATACTATGGTGGGCAGTCCCTCAGACATGGTAGAGGGGCATACAAGTCAGGGCCTGAGGCAAATGTTGGTGGTAGGAGACTCTATTATTATTATTATGGTTGATAGGGTAATTTGTCATTTAGACCCTTTAAATAGAACAGTTTGCTGTCTTCCAGGGGCTCGTGTTAGGCATATTGTGGAGCGTATTTATAGATTGTTAGAGGGATGTGGGTCTGAACCTGCAGTCATGGTGCATATTGGTACTAATGAAGGAATCAGCGGGAGATGGAGGGTCCTAAAAAATGACGTCAGGGAGTTTGGTAGCAATCTTAAAGCAAGGACCTCCAAAGTAATATTTTCTGAGATATTACCAGTGCAGTGTGCTAATTCAGAAGGAGCTAAGGTCTGTTAATTGATGGTTAAAAACATGGTGTAAAAATGAGGGGTTTGACTTTTTAGAGCACTGGGCTGACTTTTCACTTTGGTACAATTTGTACAGTAAGAATGGATTGCACCTGAATGACATGGGTGCAGGTGTGTTGGGGGAAAGGATGGTAGCAAGTTTAGAGAATATTTTAAACTGGGCAAAGGGGGGGAGGGTCAATTAGAACACAATAGAATAGAGAGATCAGTCTGTGAATCTGTCAGTCCTTTGATATCTCAAAGACAAAATGACTTAAGAAATGTCACATTAGAAAGTATGGAGGAAAGCACACCAAGTATCAGCAGAAAGCACATTAAAATTAAATGTATGGCAACAAATGCAAGAAGCATGACAGTAAAATGGGGGAGCTTGAGCTCTTAGTTGCAGAAGAGGACTACGATGTTATCAGTATAACTGAAACTTGGTGGGATGATTCACATGACTGGGAACTTAACTTAGAGGGGTATACTTTATTTAGGAGGGACAGGAATAATAAAAGGGGTGGAGGAATCTGCATGTATATTAAACCTAACCTTAAACCTATAATAAGGGAAGATATTTCTGATACAAGTGACAATGTAGAGACCCTGTGGGTGGAAATAAAGAGTGGGGGGAAAAATCCTAAAAAAAATATTACTAGGAACATGCTACAAGCCCCCCAACTATAGTGGCCTGGATGAAACTCAACTACTAATACAAATAGGTAAGGCTGCTAATAACAGTGCTGTAATTATGGGAGATTTTAACTACCCTGATATAAACTGGGCCAATGAAACTAGCAATTCAGCTAAGGGGGATAGATTTTTAAATGTTCTCAGGGATAACTTCTTGTCACAATTAATAGAGGAGCCAACTAGGAGTAAAGCTATATTGGATTTAGTGCTATCAAATAATACAGATATAATATCAAACATAGAAGTCAAAGAACATTTGGGTAACAGTGATCATAACATGGTCACATTTGAAATCTCTTTTCATAAGTAGTGTCTTAAAGGTTTAACCAAGACTTTTAATTTTAAGAAAGCAAAATTCAAAGATTTAAGGAAATAATTAAATAACATAAATTGGGACAAAGTATTCTCTAATAAAAATACAGAGGATAAATGGATAACATTTAAAACTTTGTTAAATAAATATACATATCAACAAATACCATACGGTTATAAAAATAAAAATAAAAAATCCAAGCCAATGTGGCTGAATATAAATGTGTTAAGAGAAATTAGGAAAAAAACGTAGAACATTTAAATTATTCAAAGAAAATAGTACATACTCAAAATTCCATATTTATAAGGAATGTAACAAAGCATGCAAAAAAGCAATCAAATTAGCCAAAATTGAAAATGAAAAATGAATTGCAAAGGATTCTAAATCTAACCCTAAAAGGTTCTTTAAGTACATAAATAGCAAAAAATCTAAGAAAGACAATATAGGTACATTAAAATGCGGGGAGGGTAGCATGATTAACAGTGACATGGAGAAGGCTGAGATACTAAACTAGTTTTTTTCTTCAGTATACACAAGAGAGGAATCATTGGATGATACTTTGGAACAAAATAGAACTTGCCACACCATACCATTAACTGGGTTATGTATAGAGGATGTCAGGAACAAATTGGATAATATTCAGGTAAATAAAACTCCAGGCCCAGATGGAATACACCCAAGGGTGTTAAGGGAACTTAGCACTGTTATAGACAAACCTCTACTCTTAATTTTTCAAGACTCATTATCCTCAGGCATGGTACCCAAGGATTGGCGTAAAGCTGATGTGGTGCCACTCTTCAAAAAGGGAAGTAGGGATGATCCAGGAAGCTATAGACCAGCTAGTCTGACATCAATAGTGGGGAAGATATTTGAAGGGATTATAAAGGATTATATTGACGAGCATATTCATGTAAACAAGATTATGAGTTCTAATCAGCATGGTTTTATGAGAAATAGATCATGTCAAACTAATCTAATTAGATTCTATGTGGAAGTAAGTAAAAATATAGATAAAGGGGAATCAGTTGATGTGATATACTTAGATTTTGCAAAGGCGTTTGATACAGTGCCACATGACAGGTTAATGCACACAATTAAGGGACTGGGAATAGCTGAAAATTTTATCTTATGAATAAATAACTGTATAAAAGATAGGGAGCAACGAGTAGTAGTAAATGGATCATACTCAGATTGGACAAAGGTAATCAGTGGAGTCCTCCAGGGATCAGTTCTGGGCCCTATTCTTTTTAATATTTTTATAAATGACTTGGAGCTAGGATTAAATAGCGACATCTCTATTTTTGCAGATGATACTAAGTTAAGTAAGGTCATTAGGTCAGCGCAGGATGAACTTTCGTTACAAAGGGACCTGCAAAATTTAGAAGTATGGGCAGGTAAATGGAAAATGAGATTTAATATGGGAAAATGCAAGGTTCTACATTTTGGAAGTAAAAATAAGCAGGCAACATATTATTTAAATGGGACAAGACTTAGCCAAACACAGGAGGAAAGGGATTTGGTGGTAGTAATAGATAAAAAGCTAAATATGGGTGCACAGTGCAGGGCAGCAGCTTCAAAGGCTAATAAGATACTAGCATGTATTGAAAGAGGCATTGACTCAAGGGAGGAAAGCATAATTCTGTCACTATATAAAGCCCTGTTAAGACCTCACCTTGAGTATGGAGTGCAGTTCTGGGGACCAATCGCAAAAAAAAATATTGCAGAACTAGAAAAAGTTCAGAGAAGGGCCACAAAGCTAATAAGGGGATCTGTTTTCTTTAGAAAAAAGGCGATTAAGAGGTGACATGATTACTTTATATAAATATATTCAAGGCCCATATACAAAGATGGCAGAAGCTCTGTTTATTCCAAGAAAATTGTTTGTTACCAACGGAAACGGAAACGTTTTTTCACAGTAAGAGCAATAAAATTGTGGAACTCATTACCAAAGGAGGTAGTGAATGCCAATGCCCTAGATACATTTAAAAATTATTTGGATACATTTCTGTCTATAAACAAAATTCATGCATATGATTGCTAGTATTAAATGGGTCACATTTTAGTGGGATTATTTAAGCTTAACTGGAGCTTTTTGTATATTTTTTAGATTTGTATAGGTTGAACTCGATGGACTTTGGTCTTTTTTCAACCTCATTTACTATGTTACTGTTTTAGTGTAAACATTTTTCTCTGTACGTGCATGTGAAGCATAGCTAGATATTGTCACTGCACCCACATTTTAAATAATGCAGCTGCTCAGATCATTACTGGGGCTTTCTCTTGTAAGGTGTATCCTGTCCACGGATCATCCATTACTTGTGGGATATTCTTCTTCCCAACAGGAAGTTGCAAGAGGATCACCCACAGCAGAGCTGCTATATAGCTCCTCCCCCAACTGCCATATCCAGTCATTCTCTTGCAACTCTCAACAAGCATGGAGGTAGTAAGAGGAAAGTGTTGAAATGTAGCTGTTATCTTGATCAATCAAAAGTTTGTTATTTTTAAATGGTACCGGAGTTGTACTATTTTGTCCCAGGCAGAAAAATAGAAGAATCTGCCTGTGATTTCTATGATCTTAGCAGGTTGTAACTAAGATCCATTGCTGTTCTCACACATGACTGAAGAGAGTATCCATATCCCAGGTGTAGAGAACTGGGAGGCGGATTTTCTAAGTCGACAGACTTTTCATCCGGGGGAGTGGGAACTCCATCCGGAGGTGTTTGCACAATTGGTTCATCGTTGGGGCAAACCAGAACTGGATCTCATGGCGTCTCGCCAGAACGCCAAGCTTCCTTGTTACGGATCCAGGTCCAGGGACCCCAAGGCGACGCTGATAGATGCTCTAGCAGCGCCTTGGTCCTTCAACCTGGCTTATGTGTTTCCACCGTTTCCTCTGCTCCCTCGTCTGATTGCCAAAATCAAGCAGGAGAGAGCATCGGTGATCTTGATAGCGCCTGCGTGGCCACGCAGGACTTGGTATGCAGATCTGGTGGACATGTCATCCTTTCCACCATGGACTCTGCCTCTGAGACAGGACCTCCTACTTCAGGGTTCGTTCAACCATCCAAATCTAATTTCTCTGAGACTGACTGCCTGGAGATTGAACGCTTGATTTTATCAAAGCGTGGCTTTTCCGAGTCAGTCATTGATACCCTAATTAAGGCATGAAAGCCTGTCACCAGGAAAATCTATCATAAGATATGGCATAAATTTCTTTATTGGTGTGAATCCAAGGGCTACTCATGGAGTAAGGTCAGGATTCCCAGGATATTATCATTTCTCCAAGAAGGATTGGAGAAAGGATTGTCAGCTAGTTCCTTAAAGGGACAGATTTCTGCACTATCTATTCTTTTGCACAAGCGTCTGGCGGATGTCCCAGACGTTCAGGCATTTTGTCAGGCTTTAGTTAGAATCAAGCCTGTGTTTAAACCTGTTGCTCCACCTTGGAGCTTAAATTTGGTTCTTAAAGTTCTTCAGGGGGTTCCGTTTGAACCTCTTCATTCCATAGATATCAAACTTTTATCTTGGAAAGTTCTTTTTTTGGTAGCTATTTCCTCGGCTTGTAGAGTTTCTGAGTTATCTGCCTTACAATGTGATTCTCCTTATCTGATCTTCCATGCAGATAAGGTAGTTCTGCGTACCAAACCTGGGTTTTTACCTAAGGTGGTATCTAATAAGAATATCAATCAAGAGATTGTTGTTCCGTCTTTGTGTCCTAATCCTTCTTCAAAGAAGGAACGTCTATTACACAATCTGGACGTGGTTCGTGCTTTAAAGTTTTACTTACAAGCTACTAAAGATTTTCGTCAAACATCTGCTTTGTTTGTTGTCTTCTCTGGACAGAGGAGAGGTCAAAAGGCTTCGGCAACCTCTCTTTCTTTTTGGCTAAGAAGCATAATCCGCTTAGCCTATGAGACTGCTGGCCAGCAGCCTCCAGAAAGGATTACAGCTCATTCTACTAGAGCTGTGGCTTCCACATGGGCCTTTAAAAATGAGGCTTCTGTTGAACAGATTTGCAAGGCGGCGACTTGGTCTTCGCTTCATACTTTTTCAAAATTCTACAAATTTGATACTTTTGCTTCTTCGGTGGCTATTTTTGGGAGAAAGGTTTTACAGGCAGTGGTACCTTCCGTTTAAGTACCTGCCTTGTCCCTCCCTTCATCCATGTACTTTAGCTTTGGTATTGGTATCCCAAAAGTAATGGATGATCCGTGGACTGGATACACCTTACAAGAGAAAACATAATTTATGCTTACCTGATACATTTATTTCTCTTGTGGTGTATCCAGTCCACTGTCATTTTGAGGCAGGTATTTTTTAATTTTAAACTACAGTCACCACTGCACCCTATGGTTTCTCCTTTCTCTGCTTGTTTTCGGTCGAATGACTGGATATGGCAGTTGGGGGAGGAGCTATATAGCAGCTCTGCTGTGGGTGATCCTCTTGCAACTTCCTGTTGGGAAGGAGAATATCCCACAAGTAATGGATGATCCGTGGACTGGATACACCACAAGAGAAATAAATTTATCAGGTAAGCATAAATTATGTTTTTATCATGTCAGCCATTAACAAATTGAGTCATTGCCAGATGGTACAAGCATCTTAGGCTCTCTGAGCAAGTGCTGTGTTTAAAATGCTAGTGCACATTGCATACTTGATAACACTTTTGAAACTGCTATAGCTTTTTTAAGAAGCATTTTTGCTAATGCATGTATATTACAAAATTGTTTCTGTTCAATACCGAAATACACCCATGTGGTTTCCAATTTTGGCTGGAATATCCCTTTAAAATGGAGCCTAGATACTATCATGCCTCAGTGCTTGTTGGTATCAGGCTCAGTGGCCAATCACTGGATGCCTCAGGAGTAGGGATGGACGAATGTTTCGCAACATTCAAAAAACGGCACAAATTTTAACACATTCGTTCGAATCAAATTTCGAATGTATACATAACATTTTAACATTCGATTTTTGAATGTTCGGTTTCGAATTTTATGATTACATTCGAAAATATTCTTTTCGAAAAATTCGAATTTAGATTGTATTAGTATTTCTAATGCTTTTTCTTTAAATGTAATATTCGAATTATGCAATATTCTATATAGAAACATTCGAAATTATATATTTGTATCTATTATGTATCAATTTACTAGATTCCCGCCCTACCACATGAACTATTGAACTTCTGAATAGTATTTGTTAAATAGAATGTTAAATTCGAAATTTCGAATGTGGACATTCAATATAATTATAAACATTTGAATTCGAAAGTGACATTCGAAAACTGTAAATAACATTCGAATATGGAATTTTTAAGTATATTCGTTCTTATCAACATTCGGATTTATAATTCGAATTTCGGTAATAACATTCGTTCTACATTCGAAATTCGAAAATTTACACATTCGCCCATCCCTACTCAGGAGTGAGGCAGTCCAGTGATGCACAAAAAGTGGTCCATGGTCATGTGATCACTGTGACAGCCAGTCATAGTGATCATGTAAAAAAATGTTCCCCCTTATTTATATACTGTATAAATATATATATATATATATATATATATATATATATATATATATATATATATATTATTTTTTTTTTATAGGAAGTTTATTTATTTTTATAATTTTATTATAATTCCCAGTAACAATTATAATTTTCACAATATTTAAAAATAAAGTTTGCACACAAAAGGACTGTGACCGTCTTGAGATTTAAATATAGCATGTTTGGTTATGCTCAGCAAAACATCCTTGCAATATACATTCATTATTTATTTTGCCCACTTTTCATGTAATTTAGCTCTGAAAATTGTGGCTTTTCTAATTCTCAGAATTTTAAATGCACACTGCAGACTTCTCAAGGCTAACTCTGCTACATATCTTACCCTATTAGCTTTAACTGATAACAACTACAAAGCAATGCATTTTATACTAACATTATTATTGCAGCTAGCCTTGTTGTCAATTGGTTCCTCCAAATAGGGCAAAATAGTCGGTGGAGTTTGGATATGCGAAAACAATTGTAGCACATAAGATCATTTATTTTAAAAATCTTTCTACTTGGCTCCACCCACCACTTGGCTTATTTGTAGGAGCCAATGTGGGCTTAAGTCTACAGCAGAAAGGCTATCCATATTTATAGTATAAAGTGCATTGTTTTACAGTCGTTATCAGTTAAAGCAAATTAGGGAAAGTTATGTAGCAGGGTTAGGCTTACGAAAGTCTGCAGTGTGCATTGAGAATTAGAAAATCCACAATTTGCAGAGCTAAATTACATGAAAAGGGGACAAATTAAATAATGAATGTATATTGCACGGATGCATATATGTGCAGCCACCAATTAGCGGCTCCTGAGCCTATCTAGGTATCATTTTCAACAAAGGATATAAAGAGAGTAAAAGAAACTAGATAATAGAAGACAATTGTAAAGCTGTTCAATATCATATTCTCTATCTCAAACACAAAATAATTTTTTGGGGTTTCATGTCCCATTAAGTGGTTAAAGTTCATAAAATCATTGGCATATTTAACTTCTGATTATAGTTAAAAATATCATGAGTGATTATTTATCACTGTGTCAGAGATGCTTATTCACTGACCCAATCTAACATATTCTACCAAATCTCAATTAGACCACAGTACAGTGATTTTTAGTTGAACAATTAAAAGGTGTAGAAAGATGTCTTTTTTTTTTTTTTTTTTTTTAAACGTTTGAGTAAAATCCTCTATGCAAATAACATTTTTTAATTCTTATCCGTATTAAAGGATTATTAGAATATTAAAGGGACACCCAAGTCATAATTAAACTATAATGATTCAGATAGAGCAGCAATTTTAAACAACTTTCCAATTTACTTTCATTAACAAAATGTGCACAATCTTTTTATATTTACACTTTTTTAATCCCCAAATCCTACTGAGCATGTGCAAAAATTCACAGAATATAAGTATATGCATTTGTGATTGGCTGATGGCTGTCACACAGTACAGGGGGAGTGTAAATAGGCATAACAGAAAAAAAAATCTACTACTCATTTAAAGTTCATACTAAGGGCTAGATTTATCAAGCCCCTGCGGCAGCAAGTTCTCACAAGAATTTGCTCGCCGCGATTTATCAAGCAGCGGTCACCAGACCGCTGCTTCCCTAACATCTTCGCCACCTCTATTGTGGCGAAATGAAATCTCCTCGGTCGACTCCGACCGAGGAGATTGAAAGCTCCTGCCCGCACGTGATTGGCTGTGCGCGGGCAGGGGGCGGGATTGCATGCAAGCGCAAAATTGCGCTCGTGTGCAATGTTAATTACCTGCGGGTAATTTTGCCCTGCCACAGGCGAGCTAAGGCGTACAGGGGCGAGTATACGCGCCCCTGTACGCCTCAGCGTTGATAAATCTAGCCCTAAGTGTTATTGCACTTTCCATTGATTATGCAAATCTACTATTTTTACTGGTCCTTTAGGTTCTGTTTTTAAAAGGTCATTTAGGAGATATGTTTAGACTAAAGAAACACTAAGTAAACAGTATTATTTCTTCTTTAGCAAATGGCCATTGCACCATGGCCTGTGGTGCTTTGCCTATAAATGCTTCCTCCCATACAATACTCACATAGCAGCACTGGATTGGCTGCCTGGAAACCATGTGGGTAGGACCTAGAAGTGAGTTCAGTTGTTTAATGGGCCAGATAAGGGTACAATTCAATGAAATTATTATCTTGATGAGACCAAAACTGTCTACTACAAGATGTTAATACCATTCTACTTCTAGTCCATTCTGAGTGATTTTACAGTCATAATATTTAATTAACTAAAATATATCTTTCTCACGTATTAGAGGAAATTAAGGATGAGCTTGATCAGTACATCAACCACTTGCAACAGAGCATATCATCCACTGCACACTTACCTCCAACGTGTAGCAATTCATCTGCGCACCACGCGTTCAGCGCACTTCACTCCACGCGGGACATCCTCTCCCTTATGAACAAGTCAAAAGGCCTGGAAGTGTCAAGTAAGGGATATGAACATGTAGTGCTTTACCTATATAGTTTTATCATATGTTTTTTTTATTTGCATATGAATGGTAATAAATCATAGTGTACGTCTAAGTAATATTATATAAATGTTACGTGTTTTAGACATGTTATAGATAAATATTAAAAATGTGTTTATAAAATAAAATGCTGTCTTGTTTCATATCATTTACCAAAACAGTTGGTTCAAGTTTAGTTTTGATCATACTGGAGCTGTTCTCTTAACCAAGTGAGGCCTACACCATAATTTAAAGGGACATTTAAAACTGAGCTGGTAATATAAAATGATACATTGTATATAAAAAGCACTGCAATATACTTTCAATATTTATTTTGTCCCCTTTTCTTGTAATTCCCATTCTGAAATTGTAAGCTTTTCAGTTCCTGTTAAAAATGGAAGTGCAGAACACTGTTATATTATACACAGCCATTGGCTGCACACGCTAGTGACCTATTTATAACTGTCCATAATTGGCCACAGCAGAGAAGGTAACCTAAGTTACAACATGGCAGCTCTGATTGTTTTATAGACACTAATATTTTACACTTATTTTATCAATATTTAAACAGCTAATGAAACTTAGATCTACATGCTATTATCAGACTAATCTTTGACTTAATCATTCCATCTAGCATTTAGTTAGTGTTTCATTCTATCTAGCATCTAGTTAGTGTTTAATTGAGTAAAGCAAAAATTAGACGATGTCTGATAAATACTGCTGATGTGTTTATATAATTTTATGTCATTGTATATATTTTATTTTTAGATGCTAGTCTGTTTTTACCATCTAAAAATTTAAGCGCTCACCGGCGGTCTTTAAACCTTTTGGATGTACCACATTTAAACCAACATAAGGTAAGTCACTATTTCATTTATTGAACGATTATGGAGAATGGTATTTTGAACGTATTAAAAATGGAAACCTTCTATGAAATATTATATGTCATAATGTGTTAAAGGGTCATAAACTCCAAACAATTTCTTTCATTATTCAGATAAAGAATACAACATTCCAATTTGCTTATATTATCTAATTTATTTCATTCTTTGTTGAAGAAATAGCAATGTATATGGGTGATCCAATTACATGAGGCATCTATGTGCAGCCACCAGTAAGCAGCGCCTGATCCTATTTAGATATGCTTTTCAACAAAGGTTATCAAGATAATTAAGCAAATTATTTGGAAATATTATTTTTTTAAAACAAACACATTTTTCACTGTCTTCCTTACTCATTAAAGGGACAGTAAAGTCTTAATTAGACATTCATGATTTAGACAAAGCATACAATTTTAATCAACTTTCCAATTTACTTATATTATTTAATTTGCTTCCTTCTCTTGTTACCTTTTGCTGAAATGTTTATCTGGGTAACACTGCCCTACGCCACAGAAAAATAAAAATGTAATAATAAAACCCCTAAGCTGCACAATGGCAGACTGTCTGCCAGTACCTATGATGATGGTGACCAGAGAGGGGAGGGAAGAGAGTTGTTTGGGAGGGATCAGGGGGTGGGAAGTATCAGGCTGGATGGTAATCCCTACACTACCTTACAATTTAACTGATTAACCCCTTCACTGCCTGGAAATTCAGAAGTGTGCTGTGCAGTGGCCTTCTAATTGAAAAAAAACAGTGGTAAAGCCATGCATGTCTGCTGCTTCTGAACAAATAGGACCCCAGAGAAGCTTTTACAACCATTTGTCTTATGACTGCAGTAGTTATATGTGTAAATAATTTCTGTGAGAAACCCAAAGTTTGTGAAAAAGTTAATAATATTTTTTATATGATCCTATTTGGCAGCCAAATAGTGGCATTAAATATAACAAAATTGGCCTACATCAATACCTTGGTTTGTCTACTTTAAAAATGTGTAGTTTTCATAGGTAAATAAACAAAAAACAAAGGCTCTATTTCTGTTTAAACTGAGTGATGGCAAAAATGCTACAAATTCTCTGGTATTTTGTCAAGTTTTTCTTCTCAAATGAATGGTAGCGAAGGGGTTAAACAGTCTCAAAGAGTTTCAGGTTCTTTTATTTTTTCCAGTTTAGTATTTAGACAGCATTTATAGTTCTTTATTTTCGTTGTAACAAATATTCTCTCATACTAACAAATACAAGTTGCTAAAAAAAAAGTGTTATATAAAATGGCGCACAACTTGGTTTTGTTTTGTTTTGTTTAGCAAAAAATAACTAGACCATGTTATAATTTAAGGCACTGCCATTCCGATTTTAGGGGCACAAATATTTTTATTTTATCATAAATAAAACTTTATGAACATGTGGTGCCCTCAGTGATAGTCTGTGTCTGTTGTGTGTTCTACAGAACTGTGAACCGGAATTGAACCTTCCAAAGGATGCACATGGGAACATTGATTGCCACAAGTTAGTTGAAAAGCTAAAGGAATGTCCAACTCTTCAGGACCAAGCAGATATACTGTATATATTGTGTCTTATAAAGTAAGTACCTGCAATAAGGCCAGGAAATTGTGATTTATCATTGTGTCCATCATTATTTAGTCCATTCATAAAGGGTAAAAAAGTTATTTTGATCTATTTTTTTAGAAGAATAGTGTGTAAAAAAAACTTTTGTTATTACCTTTTTAATCATATAATTTGCATTTCTCTCAGTACTCATCCATGACTGCTCCAGTCACTGGCAGCATACGCAGATATGCTATTTTAATCCCTTGGATTTGCACAGATTGCATCCTGTGTCACCTGCAACTTCACAATCACTGTACAGTTTAGTGTGCTCATATTGCCTAGGAGACAGACATGACATGCACTTGCTTTTCATGAATCATTAGAGCTTTCCTTTGCCTCCCCCACTTATGTGGTACCAAACCTGGGTCAGGAAATGAATGTGGTTTTTGGCTCTTCCTGACAAGCTGTTGTTTGTTTTAACTCTGTATATGCTAAACGGCAACTAACGTGTACGTCACAGCAGACTCGGGGAGTTGCTGGGTTTGCTAATTCACAATAGATTGTTATTAAGTAAATCTGCCCATTTTCCCACCAAAACCCTCGGCTATCCAAGTTGGCTAAGAAAGGGTTAAGAGAGACTTAGCAGAGCTCAATGGGAAAACAGCAAGAGCCTCCTACAGTAGAACAGAGGAAAAGCTCTGTTATGCAAAAGGAGAAGTAGCAGGTACTCAAATGTAGGTAAAAAAATCCAAACTTTATTCCAAACTTGTTTGGCTCAAAGTCCACAAAAAAGGCACAAGACATGGCACAGGCAGACATACAGGTAACGTCTATCATGTTTTGCGCCCCCTACAGGCGCTTACTCATAGACATAGCTCTGCTATCTATTTGCCTGTCACTATCACAAAAGTGCAGCAGAAGCCTAAGTAGAAGGGCTCCATTCACACTGATTATATCCTTCGACTGAGGAATTTTTCAAACCAAATTAGGTTTCTGATTGGTCAATGGCTGCAGTGAGAAAAAAAATCTGCTTCTGGACAGTGTTGTCAAGTAACAAAGAAAATTACTATTTCTGCACTTAAAGGACATAAATCTACATTTTACTTTCATAATTCAGATGTAGCATACAATTTTAAATACCTTTTTACAGATTTTTTTTCAAACTTTTGAGCACTAGATGGCAGCGGTTTATACACAATGTATAAGATTTTTAAAAGCATTGTTGAAAATCTGCTGTCATATAGTGCTCCAGACATGCACACTCCTTACTCCTATATAGATTTCAGTGTTCTCCCCACGCCGAGTGGCATTATGAAGTTCTCAGGCAGGGGCAGTGTAATATTTAATTTTCTGCTATTCAAAGCACAAATGAATTGCATAGTTTAACATAAATGTGTTTAATGATAATTTGTGCAATAAAAATGTAACATTTCTTTCATACAGGTAGTGAGAGTCCACAATCCTTGGAATTAGTCTTCCTTGCCACTAGGAGGAGGCAAAGATTCCCAAACCCCAAGAACTCTATAAAACCCCTCCCACCTCACTGGTACCTCAGTCTTGTTTTGAGAGGGGTTCTCAGACTGAGTTAAGACCCAACAGTGATTGTTGGAGTTATGTATTTGGAGCACGGATCTCACTCCCCCTCCCGTCCTCACCGTAGCATTCTGTAGACAGCTCTGTGAAATATGACCCTACAATCGTTTTGCAGAGCTGCTTGTGAAGTATTTAGAATGCCATAGTTAGGACAGAGGGGGAGTAAGATCTCTCCAAGAAGAGTTTTGTGAGATTGCCAAAGTATTCTGGAGGTGATTGGAATGTTTTTGTGCCCATATACACTGACTTGTCTTATGCTTACAGCCGGGATTGTGAGTTCAGTGAGTTTATTGTGGATGCGTCTAACACATGCATGCATGTATATGCACTGTTTGATTGGCTGATGGCTGTCACATGATACAGGGGAGGGATAATTGTATTAACTTTGAAGTTTGCCAGAAAATATTCTACTGCTCATTTCGAAATTAAACTAAGTGCTATTAAATTGTTTTTATGTATCTGTCAATTATCCAATTCTGCTGTATTTAGTGGTCCTCTAAGTAATAAATAGGGATGGGCGAATGTGTTTATATTCAAATTCGAATGTTAGAACGAATGTTATTGTAGAAATTCGATTTACATAATCGAATGTTGATACGAACGAATATTCTCAAAAATTTTAAAATCAAATGCCATATACAGTTTTCGAATGTTGCTTTTCGAATTTGAATGTTCATAATAAGATCAAATGTCCACATTTGAAATTTCAAATGTAACATTCAATTTAACAAATACTATTCAGAAGTTCAATAGTTCATGTGGTAGGGAATTTAGTAAATTGATACATAATTGATACAAATATATTAATTTGAATGTTTCTATTTCGAATATTGCATAATTTGAATATTACATTTAAAGAAAGCATTACAAAAACTATAACAAATATATAAATTTGAATTTTTCGAATTAGAATATTGCATAATTCGAATATTACATTTAAAGAAAGCATGAGAAATACTATCACAAATATATAAATTCGAATGTTCTTCAAAACGAACGAATGTGTTAAAATTCGTTTAATTTTTCGAATGTTGTGAAACCTTTGCCAATCCCTAGTAATAAAGCTATTTTATCCAAAAGTATACATTTTGATGTATTTGAAAGTCATTCTTTTAGTTTTATTTTTTCTGTAATTATAATTTTATTCTGATATCTTTAACATTTATTTTGCAGAGGGCTGGAGTGGGATACTAATATCAATGGACAGTCTGGGGTCTCCATTCACATTTTGTTAAGTGAACTCTACAGTAAAGCAGGACTCAATCGAGAGTGGGGCTTGATCCGTTACATCTCTGGCTTACTAAAGAAGAGGGTTGAAGTCCTTGCAGAGGTAACGTGCACCTTACTGCTGAAAAATAATAGCTGGGTGTATGTGGTGGTGCATTCTAAAGCAGAGACTTCCTTTTTCAGTAACTCAAATCATCAGCTTACGTATACAATATGTTATGCAATTGCTGATGTTTTGATGACTGCAGATAAAAATGCTTTCAGGGTGTGTGTGTGAGCGTTAGGGGGTTACGTTTAGAATTTCCTGGCCTTTGAATATTTAATGAGAGCTTAAATTCTGGCATTAACATATGTTTTTGCCTATAAATTATGCAAATAATACTACAGTGGCTTTATTGTTCACATTGTGTCTCCCTATTTAATCCATCAATAGTGGCTATTAGGTAAAAATATTGATCATAGAAACAGTACAGCCAAATACCAGATAGTTTACTTTTAAATATATATCATATAATGTATAGCACATTCAATTCCTTGGAACGTTTTTCTTATGTCTCTGGGTTATTTCTTTGTGTGTGCTATGCTGCTGTAAAAAGCAATAATCTGTGACTTTGAAGGGTATTCCATACATCATTTTGTATATTTATTATTATTATGTTATTTTTATCATGTTTTCATTTGAAATAACACTGAACAATTTGTAAAAAATATCATTTGAAATAACACCATATGATTTGGAAAAAAAATAAAATATGTGCAACCTAAACCAGGATAACAAAATGCTGATTGGTAAATCTCTATAACTCAAAGATGTTAAAATCATATATTTGTTGTTCTCCTTTAGGCTTGTACAGACATCTTATCACATCAGAAGCAACTGACTGTGGGTCTTCCTCCTGAGCCTCGTGAAAAGACAATTACAGCGTAAGTTCTATCATTGGTGAAATTATGTTACATATAAAGGGCCACTAAACACAATACGATAGGACAGTCAATAAATGCATAATAAATAAACAATGCAAAAGTGCTTAGTTGGAATTTCACATGAGTAGTAGTTTTTTTCTGACAAATTTCAAAGTTAGTTTTATGTATGAAGGTGAGCTGTATAATGCTGGTGTGTGACTAAATACTGGGAACATCATTCCCCTAGAGCACTAGAGAACCAGGAAGAATAGAGCAAAAGAAAATACAGTATAATGATTATCAAGGGGTTAAGAAAAGGGAGTAAGTAAAAATGGATTCTGAGGGGGAGAGTTCTTTTATTCCTGCCTTTTTATTTTATTATTTGTTAATTTATTTGTAGAGGTGTTTAATCTCTCATCTCTTCATTACTAAGTAAAACTGAGATCTATGTTCTGTATTCTAGAAGTTAACGGAACAGTCTAGTCCAAAATAAACTTTCATGATTCACAATTTTCCAATTTACTTTTATCACCAATTCTGCTTTGTTCTTTGGTATTCTTAGTTGAAAGCTAAACCTAGGTAGGCTCATATGCTAATTTCTAAGCCCTTGAAGGCCGCCTCTTCTCTCAGGACATTTTGACAGTTTTTCACCACTAGAAGGTGTTAGTTCATGTGTGTCATATAGATAACACTGTGCTCACGCACGTGGAGTTCAGATTAGCCAGCTCTGATTGGCTAAAATGGATGTCTGTCAAAAGAACTGAAATAAGGGGGCAGTTTGCAGAGACTTAGTTACAAGGTAATCACAAAGATAAAAAGTGTATTTATATAACTGTGTTGATTGTGCAAAACTAGTGAATGGGTAATAACGGGATTATCTATCTTTTTAAACAATAAGAATTCTGGTGTAGACTGTCCCTTTAAGGTTTTATTTGTTTTATATGTGCTTATTTATTTTTATGCTATTGTTACATAGAAAGTTATTGGGATGAAATATATAAATTAATAAATGATAAACAATGATATATTTCTGATTATTTATTTCTTTGTCTTGATGAATAGAGCTAGTGTATTATATTAATGCAGCTGAAGCAAATACATTAATAGAATATGGTGAAAATTATTTGATGCTCAATAGTTTGAATAAAACACACTTTCATCCATAGATTGTATTATACAAAATGATCAGAGTCAAATAATTATGGAACCAACTCTTGGTCTGTTCCTTGCTTTTTGCAGTCCTTTGCCCCCGGAAGAATTGGCTGAGCTAATCTATGAAGCCAGTGGACAAGATATCAGCATTGCAGTGCTCACACAGGTTTGTTTTATATTGAAAGGGAATGTGTCTGCAGGGGACATGGGTCTTATTTAACATTTCTCATTCCCTATCCCTGAGACAGGGCCACTATGGTTAATTGATGCAGATTGTAACATAGCCACATACATGTTTTGAAAGCCCCATTCTAATGAATGTACCATTGCTGAAACAAGCTTAGGTGTAATTCTACAATACATGTTATAGTGTGACATATGAATGCGTGTGCAGTATATGGTGTGTTTGATTTTATGTCTGCCATGCTAAGTTTGTGAGTAGCTCACGACTCATTTAGGGGATCACCTATGACAGCATTGGCTACACTTTTCTGTTATGACTATACCTTTAGCATTACTATTCAAAAGTGAACGAAACATGACAATGCGTTTTGGCCTTTTAAAGCCTGTATAAAGATGTTACATGTTTCTCCATCAGTCCTCACGACTGTGCGAATTTATTTAGTAAATACTCTTAAGGGTATGTATCGAGAATAATAAATGAATGTAAGTTCTCTTGCCCTATTTATGTAACTTTTTATTATCACTTTTTTATTCTAGAAGTTTATTGGCTGCATATATCATATTTATACTTATAGTTTTGACCACTGTAGTAGTAGTTTTTGCTGTTCATACTTCCTCCAATAAGTAATACATCCACCATGTAGCCTTATGTTGTGGATTTGTGTGGATCATGTGACAGATAACAGCGCTGTTTAAAAGCATGATTTATTTATTTATTTTTTACAGGAAATAATGCTGTATCTGGCTATGTATGTCCGATCTCAGCCAAGTCTGTTTGGAGAAATGCTGCGGTTAAGGATTGGACTTATCATGCAGGTGATGGCCACAGAGCTAGCTAGAAGCTTAAACTGCTCAGGTAAATTGATGTTTGAAATTCAGATCAGTAGAGCATCAGATGCATTTTTGTTATATTAATTAGAAAACAGTTGACAAGGGTTCTTCCCAGGTCACAGTTTATCACAGTTGGGGATGACAAATTACAACGCTTGACACTAGGGATGGGGGAATATGTTCTTATTTTGTACCCCATGTGTATATTGTGTTAAAACTAATCACAATTGTTTAAAATAAATGTTACTTTTTATATATTGAAAATGTCAGACAGTTGAAAGAAACTACTCACTCTAATTTGGATTTTGGCTGTAACAACTACAACACTTGCTCCTTACAGTTGCCGGTATTTATGGTTAGATACCTAGGCTTTATAGAAATCTGTTCATTTAGGTATTACTTATGGTTAAATGATCATATCTTAGGGGCCAGCATTCCATTTTTATTGAAAATACACTGGGGTTGCACAAAGTCTTTCAACAGAGCTTCATAAAATAAGCCCAAAGATGTCTGATCTTCACGCCATGTTCTGACAGTTTCTCACTTTAGGAGGTAGTTCAGTACTTTTTTCCAGAAACTTGGCTTTGAAATCTTTTAGATTCTTGGAAGAACTGGATTTTTTCCCAAGGATACAGATGTCTTTAGTCAGAAACACTGGCAATATTTTTTTTTTTTACAACCTTTTCATTGGTGTTTTTCAGCCAGTGTAAGACTTAAAGAGTATAATCAGCTTTTTAAAGGTTCCTCATTTCAAGACAGAGGGCCCGATGATCTGAAGTTCACCACTCTGGTGAGATTATCTAATAAGTCTCATCAGTGCTGTTAGGTTCCTTAAAATATTAAGGCACATTTTAGCTTGAGAGTTTTTTATATATCTATTCAGAGTTCTGGAAATTAAAGGGACATAATACTCATATGCTAAATCACTTGAAACTGATGCAGTATAACTGTAAAAAGCTGATAGGAAAATATCACCTGAGCATCTCTATGTAAAAAAGGAAGATATTTTACCTCACAATCTCCTCAGTTCAGCAGAGTAAGTTCTGTGTAAAAAGTTATACTCAGCTGCTCCCAGCTGCAGGTAAAAAAATAAAAAAAAAAATGAAGAAATGAACAGCAGCCAATCAGCATCAGCAGTGCTGAGGTCATGAACTCTTACTGTGATCTCATGAGATTTCACTTAACTCTCATGAGATTTCATAGTAAGTTTCCTTCACCTGATTGGTGAAATAATATGAGAGTGAAGCTCATCCTTTCAGTTGTCCCGGGACAGACATACTAATATGCTGCTTAGAAATCCTTTACAATGGGAGGTGGCTACTGAGGAACTTTTGAGGTAAAATATCTTTCTTTTTTACATAGAGGTGTTCAGGTGATATTTTCTAATCAGCTTTTTACAGCTATGCTGCATCACTTTCAAGTGTTTAAACATTTGGGTATTATGGCCCTTTAAGGAGGGACACACATAGCCAAATATATTGCTAAAAAAGCCCCCAAAGGTTTTGTGTGATTTCACTCCCTGCTGGAAAGTTTTTGGTTATCAGTCCCAGACTCTCTTCAGTCTTCCTTCAGGGCCTTTGAACCTGGTCAGTTTATTAACACAATAGATCTAAATGATACATATCTTCATGCTCCTGATCTTTAGATCATTACAAATATCATAACTTTGGAATGTATTTGACTAGTTGATTACAAATTTCTTTACTGTAAGCTGGAAATATTTAATTTACCAAAGTTCTAGCGACTCCATCAAACTGGTTTAGTGTCTTGGGGGTTATTCTTAATACAGGTTTGGCCAAAGATATATTTGTTTGCAGGTTTCTTATCAAAGGGGTTGCATGGTAGTGTGGGGATTTAATGCAGCCTCTTTAGAGATTCCATGTTTTTTACAATTTCACATGAAATCTTTGCAGTTGAGCTTTCTGTCCCAGTAGAATGGGAGGGTGTCAGAACCTTCCCTTAAAGGACCAGTCAACACTGTAGATTTGCATAATCAACAAATGCACGATAAGAAGACAATGCAATAGCACTTAGTCTGAACTTCAAATGAGTAGTAGATTTTTGTTAAATAAATTGCAAAGTTATGTCTATTTCCACTCCCCCCTGTATCATGTGACAGTCATCAGCCAATCACAAATGCATACACGTATATTCTGTGAATTCTTGCACATGCTCAGTAAGAGTTGGTGACTCAAAAAGTATAAATATAAAAAGACTGTGTACATTTTGTTAATGGAAGTAAATTGTAAAGTTGTTTAAAATTGCATGCTGTATCTGAATCATGAAGTTTAATTTTGACTTGAGTGTCCCTTTAAGTTTCCCTTATCTAGTTTCTTATTAGATAATTCTTTGACTGCAGTTCCTTCATTCCCTCTGAATCTTGGCAACTAATAAAAGGTTCTGTTATACTGGTTTGATGCTGTTAAATGTTTGGTAGATAATAAGGACTTTTTGTTCTCTCATTCTGCATGCTGGTGCATTGTAGAATGGGTCTTAAAACATCCAAAAGTTTCTCTAGCCTATTGGTTTTCCACTGGCAATTTGGACTTAATCCGCCCTGGCTGTTGCACCTTTCCTGGCATGTCATCATGAAGCTTCAGTGGAACATTTGTACAGTGCATCCACATGGTCTTCTACATTCATTATGCTTTATTAATTTAATGTGTTTGCCTTGGCACAAACATCATTTGGTATTAAGGTCTTACAGACCATGCTTTCCGAACCTAGGTAAAAGTTTTCTCTGCATCCTTACCTTCATATGGTTCAGCTTTGATATGGACCCACCCATACTGTATTTCCAAAGTGGTGGAGTCAAACTCTAAGGGGATAACGACTATCATGTGTCCATCGCTCTTTCCACAAGGACCTTGTGATAGAAGAGCCCCAAAATAGTGTAGCATGTTAAAGAACAATGCAAACAGTAAATGGAAAGTACTCAGACATATACAGCTGTATATTTTTTAGAGGTAACTCTCATAATAAAGTTTTTGCGTTTTTATTGAAAAGGTGGTGCTGCCACTCATTCTTTCCCTCCTATTATCTGAGGTTATTGACTATTATTTTCATTTATTATTTATTTGTATAGTGCCACAAAATTCCGTAGACTATGTATAAATTAGCTAAAACAAGAATAGGAGGGATATACTTCGGGTGTATCCACCAGCTGCAGATTATTTCTATCTTCTACAATATTTAGAGTTCATATAACCACCAGTGTGGTTCAATTATAAGCATGGAGAAACCGATTTATCATTGCTTTGGTTATATCCTTCCTTTTGTGCTGGGTAGTTTTCAGTATCTGCAATTGAGCAATGGGTATTTATTTCCTGTTAGTCTCAATATCAGTTATTAGACATATTCAACCTAACCATTTTTGGTGCAAAGGAAAGTATTTTTCCCTCTAACATGTTAGAACATTAAGGGGTCAATCACAATTTATGGTCTGAAACCTTTTTGGCTATTTTTCTCGGTGAAACGGCCTCTTTTTGTTTCAATGTGATCACAACAGTGTTTTTCGGCTATTTCATACATCCACAATCGTGTTTTCAGCTCTCAGAGAAAATGTTTTTGACATGGAATCAAAAAGTTCTCAGCGATCACAATCAACTTTCAAGAAACTTTTCAAGACCAGTTTTGCCTTTTCTAATTCAACACATCAAGGCACTTGACATGGACATCTTTACAAGTATTCCAAGGTTATTTGGAATCATTCTATTATGTTGAATATGTGCAAGGTACCCCTGTGCCATAGGAGACATTTTACAAATGTATTAGCATATGTGGTATTGATTAATTAAAGCTCTATTCATCAATATTGTATAGTCTGTCTACAGTGGCCAGGGAACACATTTACATATATGTTCATTTACATATATGTTCATTTACATATATGTTCATTTACATATATGTTCATTTACATATGTATATATGTTGAGTATATAATATCCTGTACAGCAAAGGTGGTCTGCAGAAAAAAAGTGACGTTAGGACCCTAACATCTAGTAATGGTGTGGAGCATTCACTTTCTATAACAATTGTCACTATTAGCACAGGCATCTGTATAACCAGGCTTTAAAATGAAGGTGCAATCCCATTAAGAAGTTCAGTAATGTAGGCATAAGCACCATAAAACTGGTTTGGACTTAAATGAAAGGGGGTCTCCTGGAAAAACAACATTCACAAAGTCACAATCTCATATAAAACATCTATTTTGGGTGTACAGTATTGCAGTGCAGAGGATTCATGTTTTACACAAACTTTTCTAGTAAAAAAAGGTTTGCGGCTGTGGGCTTTTAACTCACAGATCCATTTTGCATTCTGATCACTCATAAAACTCACTGACCATATCGGCCAGAAAGCTATGGACCACTAGGGCTTCTTCAGAGCTTAACCTTTTGCAGGGGTTAAATACATTTAAACCCACGTTATATTTGAGCATTAGCACAATAAAAAAATCCATAACAAATTAAAAACCTTTTCTTACTGCACTTTTATGTCCATTTACATTTGTAATTGCTGCTCTTTCATATATATTACACAATGTCTGAATTTATTGCCACAATCTTTTCAGGTGAGGAAGCCTCTGAAAGTTTGATGAGCCTGAGTCCCTTTGATATGAAGAATCTTCTTCATCATATTTTGAGTGGGAAAGAGTTTGGTGTGGAACGAAGCAGTAAGTAATAAAGTTTCACCTAAATATTTGTGATAATCTGTGATTACCTTGTATCTAAGCGTCTTCTGACAGCCCCCTGATCACATGACTTTGTATTTATTATCTATTGACTTGCATTTTAGCCAATTAGTGCTGTGTTGTGCTGACTCTCAAATAACTTCACAGGTGTGGGCGCAATGTTATCTATATGGCCCATGTGAACTAGCAGTCTCCTGTTGTGAAAAACAAATTAAAAAAAGCATGTGATAAGAGGTTGTCTGTAGTGGCTTAGAAACAGGCAGAAATTTAGAGGTTTAAATGTTATAATGTATATTAATATAACAATGTTGGTTGTGCAAAGCTGGGGAATGGGTAGTCAAGGCGTTATCTATCTTTTTAAACAATAAAAAATGTTGTATTAACTGTCCCTTTAAAAAGTATGATCCTATTTAACCCGCTAACAACTGGTACGTCGCTGTCTGCTGGTCTTGCAGACACTGAGGCTTGCAGAAATAGTGTGGTGTTGCAGTTGCCACTGACAGCAAGACCCGTGTGAATAGGCCCTTTGCCACAGTGTACGTTGCTGTCATCAAGGGGTTAACTTGGAGGGTTATAAAATGTATACCTTTATTTGTATATGTGAGCTTATTGGGAGCTGTATGTTTATCCTGTTCGATATAGTAAGCAGTACATTATTTGTACAGGCAAAACATTATAACTAATGAAAAGGTTATGTTATTTCTTTCTTGTAGTGTTGTACAGAAATACTGTTTTATAAGACCTGCACTTGAGATCTTATGATTTCTATTATCTTTAGTAAACATAACTTGTTCATGTTGAGCTACTGTCCAGTGTAAACAGCTTTATTTTAAAAACCTCTTGACAAAAACAACATTGTGTTGTGTTGGCGGAGAAAAACGTTTACAAAGATGTAGCAAGGTCAGATTGATATAAGTGTAGACAGAAATGATTAAACGTGTTCATTTTCTGTAGAACCTCCTAAATATTGCATCAGCATTTTAGTTCTCTATAAACAGAGTTTTTTTATTAAACGTAATTCATTTAGATTTAACTATAATCAGATGATGGCAGAGCACTGAATGTTTTAATCATGAAAGTCAAAATTAAACTTTTATGGTTGAAAGCGCATGCAACGTTTTAATTTAGTTTTATTTCCAAATTTACTTTGTTCTCTTGGTATCCTTTTGTAAAATAGCAGACCTAGGTATGCTCAGGAGCATCTGCACTAGAGCTGACTAATTTTCATATAACTGCATGTAATAGACACTACTATAAAGAAGAATATGCACAGATACTGATCTAAAAACCGAATATAAAACTTTTAAAAATGTACTTAGAAGCTCCCAGTTTAGCACTGTTGATGAGGTTAGGCTGGGACACCCAGTGAAAAGGGACTGAGAAAGCAGAGGTTAAACACACTTCTATGCAAGCAACCGTGCAATAAGATGATCTATCACATAACATCATTTTCTTTTTGTACTTTTATGTCCCTTTAAATAAACGTGTGTAAGTTTTTTTGTTTTTTTGTTTTTTTAATCAAACTGTAAAGTACAATGAATTGTATAAAAACAGTATAGTATGTGTAACAAGATTTAAAATATACCAATTTCTTATTGCTGTTATTGTCGTTTTTTTATGTTGAAAATGACAATTTAAATGAACATCATAGTACCGTTTATTTGCACACTTACAATATAAATAAGCAAATTGTCTGTAGAGTTTTATGTGTCATAAGATCTTTCCCATCTCTTTTGCGCTCTCTCTCTCCCCCTCTCTTTTGAGCTCTCTCTCTCCCCCTCTCTTTTGAGCTCTCTCTCTCCCCCATCTCTTTTGCGCTCTCTCTCCCCCTCTCTTTTGAGCTCTCTCCCCCCTCTCTCTCTCCCCCCTCTCTTTTGTGCTCTCCCTCTCTTTTGCGCTCTCTCTCTCCCCACTTTCTTTTGCACTCTTTTCCTCCTCTCTTTTGCACTCTCTCCCCCCTCTCTTTTGCGATCTCTCTCTCTCCCCCTCTCTTTTGTGCGATCTCTCTCTCTCCCCCCTCTCTTTTGTGCTCTCTCTCTCCCCCTCTCTTTTGCGCTCTCTCTCTCCCCCTCTCTTTTGCGCTCTCTCCCCCTCTCTTCGCACTCTCTCCACCATTTCTCTTGTAAGGTGTATCCAGTCCACGGATCATCCATTACTTGTGGGATATTCTCATTCCCAACAGGAAGTTGCAAGAAGACACCCACAGCAGAGCTGTAATATAGCTCCTCCCCTAACTGTCATAGCCAGTCATTCTCTTGCAACTCTCAACAAGCAAGGACGTTGTAGGAGAGAGTGGTTAAATATAGCTAGTTTATTTTCTTCAATCAAAAGTTTGTTATTTTTAAATAGTACCGGAGTTGTGCTATTTTATCTCAGGCAGTAAATAGAAGAAGAATCCGCCTGAGGTTTCTATGATCTTAGCAGAAGTAACTAAGATCCATTGCTGTTCTCACATATGTCTGAGGGGATTACACAGATGAGGTAACTTCAGCGAGAGAAAGGTATGTGCAGTTATAATTTTTTCTAGAGATAGAAAACACTAGAAAATGCTGCTGATACCGGATTAATGTAAGTTAAGCCTGAATACAGTGATTTAATAACGACTGGTATCATGCTTACTCCCAGGGGTAATACCCTTATGATATTGCAATATAAAACGTTTGCTGGCATGTTTAATCGTTTTTATATATACTTTGGTGATAAAACTTTATTGGGGCCTAGTTTTTTCCACATGGCTGGCTTAAATTTTGACTAGAAACAATTTCCACTGTTGTAATATAAAAGTTACAGTTGGTGCAGTTAAAATTACAAACTGTGACATCCAGCTTCCCTCAAAGGCCCTCTGAATGCTATAGGACATCTCTAAAGGGCCCAAAGGCTTTCCAAAGTCGTTTATTGGGGAAGGTAGGGCCACAGCTTGCTGTGGCAGTTGGTTGTGACTGTTAAAAAACGTCTATTTCGTTTTTTTGATCCGTTTTTTGAACTAAGGGGTTAATCATCCATTTGCAAGTGGGTGCAATGCTCTGTTAGCCTATTATACACACTGTAAAAATTTCGTTTGATTTACTGCATTTTTTCACTGTTTTTCAAATTCTGACAAAATTTGTTTCTCTTAAAGGCACAGTACCGTTTTTTATATTTGCTTGTTAACTTGATTTAAAGTGTTTTCCAAGCTTGCTAGTCTCATTGCTAGTCTGTATAAACATGTCTGACATAGAGGAAACTCCTTGTTCATTATGTTTAAAAGCTATGGTGGAACCCCCTCTTAGAATGTGTACCAAATGTACTGATTTCATTTTATGCAATAAAGATCATTTTCTGTCTTTAAAAAATTTATCACCAGAGGAATCTGACGAGGGGGAAGTTATGCCGACTAACTTTCCCCACGTGTCAGACCCTTTGACTCCTGCTTAAGGGACTCACGCTCAAATGGCGCCAAGTACATCTAGGGCGCCCATAGCGTTTACTTTACAAGACATGGCGGCAGTCATGGATAATACACTGTCAGCGGTATTAAGCCAGACTACCTGAACTTAGAGGTAAGCGAGATAGCTCTGGCGTGAGACAAAATGCAGAGCATACTGACGCTTTAAGAACCATGTCTGATACTGCCTCACAATATGCAGAAGCTGAGGAAAGAGAGCTTCAGTCAGTGGGTGATGTTAATGACTCAGGAAAGATACCTGATTCTAATATTTCTACATTTAAATTTAAGCTTGAACACCTCCGCGTGTTGCTTAAGGAGGTTTTAGCTGCTCTGAATGACTGTGATACCATTGCAGTGCCAGAGAAATTGTGTAGACTGGATAAATACTTTGCAGTGCCGGTGTGTACTGATGTTTTTCCAAATACCTAAAAGGTTTACAGAAATTATTAATAAGGAATGGGATAGACCAGGTGTGCCGTTCTCTTCCCCTCCTATTTTTAGAAAAATGTTTCCAATAGACGCCACCACACAGGATTTATGGCAGACAGTCCCTAAGGTGGAGGACAGTTGTGCTTTTTTTTTTTTAGATCCAATGGATAAAAAATTAGAGGTTACCTTAAGAAAATATTTATTCAACAAGGTTTTATCCTACAGCCCCTTGCATGCATTGCCCCTGTTACTGCTGCTGCGGCGTACTGGTTTGAGTCTCTGGAAGAGGCTTTACAGGTAGCGACTCCATTGGATGACATACTTGGCAAACTTAGAGCACTTAAGCTAGCCAATTCTTTTATTCTGATGCCATTGTTCATTTGACTAAACTAACGGCTAAGAATTCTGGTTTTGCTATACAGGCGCGCAGAGCGATATGGCTTAGATCATGGTCAGCTGACGTGACTTCAAAATCTAAGCTACTTAACATTCCCTTCAAGGGGCAGATCCTATTCGGGCCTGGTTGAAGGAGATTATTGCTGATATCACTGGAGGAAAAGGTCATGCCCTTCCTCAGGACAGGTCCAAATCTAGGGCCAAACAGTCTAATATTCGTGCCTTTCAAAACTTCAAGGCAGGTGCGGCATCAACTTCCTCTAATAATAAATAAGAGGGAACTTTTGCTCAATCCAAGACGGTCTGGAGACCAAACCTGACCTGGAAAAAAGGTAAGCAGGTAAAAAAGCCTGCTGCTGCCTCTAAGACAGCATGAAGGAACGGCCCCCTATCCGGGAACAGATCTAGTAGGGGGCAGACTTTCACTCTTTCACTCTTTGCCCAGGCAAGAGATGTTCAGGATCCCTGGGCGTTGGAAATTATATCCCAGGGATATCTTCTGGACTTCAAAGCTTCCCCCCCAAAAGGGAAATTTCACCTTTCACAATTATCTGCACACCAGATAAAGAGAGAGGCATTCTTACACTGTGTACGAGACCTCCTAGTTATGGGAGTGATCCATCCAGTTCCAAAGGAGGAACAGGGACAGGGTTTTTACTCAAATCTGTTTGTGGTTCCCAAAAAAGAGGGAACCTTCAGACCAATTTTGGATCTTAAGATCTTAAACAAATTCCTCAAAGTTCCGTTGTTCAAGATGGAAACTATTCGTACCATCCTACCACTGATCCAGGAGGGTCAATATATGACTACAGTGGATCTAAAGGATGCTTATCTTCACATTCCGATACACAAAGATCATCATCGGTTTCTCAGGTTTGCCTTTCAAGACAGGCATTACCAGTTGTAGCTCTTCCCTTGGGATTAGCTACAGCCCCAAGAATCTTTACAAAGGTTCTAGGGTCGCTTATGGTGGTCCTAAGGCCGCAGGGCATAGCAGTAGCCCCTTATTTAGACGACATCCTGATACAGGCGTCAAACTTCCAAATTGCCAAGTCTCATACGGACGTAGTACTGGCATTTCTGTGGTCGCATTGGTGGAAAGTGAACGAGGAAAAGAGTTCTCTATCCCCACTCACAAGAGTTTCCTTTCTAGGGACTCTGATAGATTCTGTAGAAATGAAAATTCACCTGACTGAGTCCAGGTTATCAAAGCTTCTAAATTCCTGCCGGGTTCTTCATTCCATTCCGCGCCCTTCGGTGGTTCAGCGTATGGAAGTAATCGGCTTAATGGTAGCGGCAATGGACATAGTGCCGTTTGCACGCTTACATCTCAGACCGCTGCAACTATGCATGCTCAGTCAGTGGAACGGGGATTACACAGATTTGTCCCCTCAACTGAATCTGGGCCAAGAGACCAGGGATTCTCTTCTCTGGTGGCTATCTCGGGTCCATCTGTCCAAAGGTATGACCTTTCGCAGGCCAGATTGGACAATTGTTACGACAGATGCCAGCCTTCTAGGTTGGGGTGCAGTCTGGAACTCCCTGAAGGCTCAGGGATCGTGGACTCAGGAGGAGTCTCTCCTTCCATTAAATATTCTGGAACTAATAGCGATATTCAAGGCTCTTCAGGCTTGGCCTCAGTTAGCAACTCTGAGGTACATCAGATTTCAGTCGGACAACATCACGACTGTAGCTTACATCAACCATCAAGGGGGAACGAGAAGTTCCCTAGAGATGTTAGAAGTTTCAAAAATAATTTGCTGGGCAGAGATTCACTCTTGCCACCTATCAGCTATCCATATCCCAAGTCTAGAGCACTGGGAGGCGGTTTTTCTAAGTCGTCAGACTTTTCATCCGGGAGAGTGGGAACTCCATCCGGAGGTATTTGCACAACTGATTCATTGTTGGGGCAAACCAGAACTGGATCTCATGGTGTCTCGCCAGAACGCCAAGCTTCCGTGTTACGGATCCAGGTCCAGGGATCCCAAGGCGACACTGATAGATGCTCTAGCAGCGCCCTAGTCTTTCAACCTGGCTTATGTGTTTCCACCGTTTCCTCTGCTCCCTCGACTGATTGCCAAGATCAAGCAGGAGAGAGCATCGGTGATTCTGATAGCACCTGCGTGGCCACGCAGGACCTGGTATGCAGATCTAGTGGACATGTCATCCTTTCCACCATGGTCTCTGCCTCTGAAACAGGACCTTCTACTTCAGGGTCCTTTCAACCATCCAAATCTAATTTCTCTGAGGCTGACTGCCTGGAGATTGAACGCTTGATTTTATCAAAGCGTGGCTTCTCCGAGTCAGTTATTGATACCTTAAGACAGGCACGAAAGCCTGTCACCAGGAAAATTTACCATAAGGTATGGCGTAGATATCTTTATTGGTGTGAATCCAAGGGTTACTCATGGAGTAAGGTCAGGATTGCTCGGATATTATCTTTTCTCCAAGAAGGTTTAGAAAAAGGATTGTCAGCTAGTTAAGCGTCTGGCAGA
>NC_069501.1:303423064-303485564 GCF_027579735.1 Bombina bombina | reverse complement strand
CCTATGGTGTTTATTAAATCTGGTAATTACTTAATTTGTTAATTGCTGACATAATACAATCCCCACTTGCGCTCAGAGCAGCTGTCGTATTTAAAATGCTGTTGCACTAAAAATATCTAGCTATGCTTCACATGCATGTGTAAAGAAAAATGTTAACACTAAAACACTGATAACTTTTACTAGAAGCATTTTTGCCAATACATGTATATTGCAAATATGTTTATTTCCAAAGATGTAATTCATCTATGTGCATTTACAATTTGACTGGAATATTCCTTTAATAAATATTTTACTTGTGTATAAAGTTCATTTTAATTACTTATTAAAGTAATATGATTATTCACTATATGGTTTAATTATAAATGGGAAAAATATATATATATATATTTTGTGGCTAACTTTGTCATTGGTATTTATAAATGATCTTACTGTTCTGCACAAATGTGTTGGAAAATGTAGTAATTAAATAATGGTCAATAAAAAACGAATTATCACACCGCTTCACCGCCTGCCGTATACTTGAATCCCTTTGTTTTGCATGGTGCAAAATCACTAATTCCTTTGGCTGGGAAATTTGTTTTGCTTACATTTATAATATAATTTATTTTTGTTTTCAGATGGATAGGAAAATTAGCACTGATGATCAGGTGATGCATAAGTGTTCTTGCACTATTCTATTTTCGAGTAATTTACTCTCTATTTTACTATTTATGCATGATGATTTAAAACCGAATTAACTCCTTTATCCTCTAATAAGATATCTTAAATTAAAGATATAATTCCTTCCAATTTCATTATTTTTAAAGGGCTTTATTCTTAAGAAAGCGGTATAATTCAGTATGTAAGAACAGCATTTTAAAATGTGTTTTTTTTCCCTGAAAAAAAAAATAGTGAAGTAAAAGTTGGTTAACGTTTAATTGAAATTAATACTAAGGTATCCATTATGTACTTTTTTTTTACTGAGAGCCATTGGCTAATACACAGAATGAGCTGATGAACATTGTTTAAGGAAAAAAGTATAAATGCTCCTTTTTTATATGGATCCACGATCCATTACTCCTAGGAATCACTCTTACCTACCACTAGGTGGAGGCAAATATTCCCAAACTCTAGTAATTCTCACTGGCAACTCAATCTTGTTTTTGCCTCTGCTGGAGGAGGTTGTAGAATGAAAATGAGCATTTCATTCTTCAGTGAGAGGGGTTCTCAGACTGAGTTGAGGCCGTTTCCCCTATGAGTACAGTGATTGTTGGAGGAATGTATTTGGAGTATTCGCATGTATTTCACCTATTGGCATATATATGGATGTAACAGGGACTTGTCATTTGCCTCCTTCTGTTGGTTCATCAATATATTCCTCTTCCAGATCTTCTGCTGTTATGTTTCAGCACTGGTTTTAGCTTAGTGCCTATTGGTAAGTACTTTATTAATTTTATATTTGGCACTCTATAAGCTTGTAAGGTTATTGTTACATATATAATACACATATATATATATATATATATATATATATATATATAAATATAGGCAAAAAGAGTCAGTTGCACTCTCACAAACAGTTCTCCAAGGGCCAGGGTGCTAGAGTAAATGAAATGTAGCAAAATAGGAAACAGCACTCTCTGGACTTAAGTTTTAAACAGATAGTTTAATCGGTAACGTTTCGGGGAATGCTCCCCTTCATCAGACCAACAACATACAAGTGAATCAAACATTTAAGCACACATAAACCCCTCCCCTTTGTGCAAAAAAAACGCCAAAAACAGGTTGCCATGGCAACCAAACATACAGTGCAAAGTAAATAATGTAAATCAAGCAACAATCACATCAAAGAACCCAATTAGGAATCTATTCATGATTATTAGGTTCAATGATGATTAGCAGATGGCCATCTAATCCCAGCAATAGGTCCATATATTGCATATCAGTGAATCCAGAAAAAGACTAGTAGCAATGTGTCATATACATGGTAACATCACAAACTACTAAACAAAGACTGCAACAACAGATCAAAGTGAACCTCCGGTGTTAGCTACTCTGAGATGCACCTATTATCTTAATTCAAAGCATATAAACAAAATATTTTGTTTATATGCTTTGAATTAAGATAATCTGCTAATCATCATTGAACCTAATAATCATGAATAGATTCCTAATTGGGTTCTTTGATGTGATTGTTGCTTGATTTACATTATTTACTTTGCACTGTATGTTTGGTTGCCATGGCAACCTGTTTTTGGCGTTTTTTTGCACAAAGGGGAGGGGTTTATGTGTGCTTAAATGTTTGATTCACTTGTATGTTGTTGGTCTGATGAAGGGGAGCATTCCCCGAAACGTTACTGATTAAACTAACTGTTTAAAACTTAAGTCCAGAGAGTGCTGTTTCCTATTTTGCTATATATAAATATATATATACAGTATATATATAATCTGTATGAGATGTAACAGCGCAAAAGAAAAAAATATAAAAAAGCATGTATATACAATTAGATAACACTATTATAATGGTAGTACACAAAACCAAACAGGATCATAACATTCAGCACTGATCCAATGCTACAAATAGCAACAGTCTTTACAGTTAGTAAATACAGTAGATTTGGCTAGTCTGCAGATATATCAGTGTCTCTCTGTATCTCTGGGACTCGTTCCAATGTGTCCCCAAAGGAGTGCGGCTCAGTCCACAAGTAGATTTGCCTCCAAAAGAGGATCCTCCAGTACAGATCTAGAAAACAGAAAGTGGGACAAGCGCACAGGGGGTGCTACTTGTGTAGTGTGTTTCAGCCGATTTGTTTAGGTGGTGAGGAATGATTGAAAACGCACTCACCTGATTCTACCTCAAATGTTATGAGGTATTTAAAAGGCCTTAGTGTTCTCAAGGCCCATCTTCTCCTTTTGTCACTCTGTCTCCCCTATTCATGCACTGTCCGTATGTGTTCAGTGAGGGATCCCCCAATAGGATATAGAGAGGAGGAGTGATTACCGGTTCAAATGAAGTACTGATATACAGTTTATCACTAAGAACAGTAGTATTTATTTGGCCACAAAAACGCCTGGTTACACAACAAACATGAACATATAAAACTCAGAATATAACACAAATAAAATAAGCCTTGATAATAAAGGCGTGTTAATAAAAGTACCACAATATAAGTGTATGTATAAAAGCCACTGGTGAACTAGTGGTCCTAATAGCGTGAGCGGCTCAGCACTCAATGTGTAGATGCACACAACAGCTGATCCACCATTTTGCTAGACACTCGTGGTATGTGCGCGGGGGCAGTCTGTGTCTGAAATGTTGGTGGCCATGCCTCCTTCAAGTAAGCGTAAAACGTCAGGTAAGAATTTACCTTCTCTAGCTCTAAGCTGGGGTTGAAGTTTCTTTCATGTAATTAGCAAGAGTCCATGAGCTAGTGACGTATGGGATATACATTCCTACCAGGAGGGGCAAAGTTTCCCAAACCTCAAAATGCCTACAAATACACCCCTCACCACACCCACAAATCAGTTTTACAAACTTTGCCTCCTATGGAGGTGGTGAAGTAAGTTTGTGCTTCCTGGGCGTTTAGGAATGAAGCTTCGGTTGATCAGATTTGCAAAGCAGTAACTTGGTCCCCTTTGCATAATTTTACTAAATTCTACCATTTTGATGTATTTTCTTCTTCTGAAGCAGTTTTTGGTAGAAAAGTACTTCAGGCAGCGGTTTCAGTTTGAATCTTCTGTTTATGTTTTTCATTAAACTTTATTTTGGGTGTGGATTATTTTCAGCAGGAATTGGCTGTCTTTATTTTATCCCTCCCTCTCTAGTGACTCTTGCGTGGAAAGATCCACATCTTGGGTAGTCATTATCCCATACGTCACTAGCTCATGGACTCTTGCTAATTACATGAAAGAAAACATAATTTATGTAAGAACTTACCTGATAAATTCATTTCTTTCATATTAGCAAGAGTCCATGAGGCCCACCCTTTTTTGTGGTGGTTATGATTTTTTTGTATAAAGCACAATTATTCCAATTCCTTATTTTATATGCTTTCGCACTTTTTTCTTATCACCCCACTTCTTGGCTATTCGTTAAACTGATTTGTGGGTGTGGTGAGGGGTGTATTTGTAGGCATTTTGAGGTTTGGGAAACTTTGCCCCTCCTGGTAGGAATGTATATCCCATACGTCACTAGCTCATGGACTCTTGCTAATATGAAAGAAATGAATTTATCAGGTAAGTTCTTACATAAATTATGTTTTTTTGTCATGAAGCTTCTATATCCTCAGATGAAGAGGTTTTTTTTTCTGTTGATCAGGGGTTCTACCTTACTTATTTAGTTAAATTGAGCATATTTTTTCTCTTTTTAAATAAACATTTTTACTTTAGAGGTTAAGGTCCTTAAGTAGATGCGGATAAGCCAGTTTACTTTTAATATCCTGTTTTTATTCCTATGATTAAATCCCCTGATATATTTCCTATCCCTGATGTGGTCTCTGAAATTATTCTAGAGATTGGGTTTACCCAGGTACTTCTTTTTAATCCTTGTGCAAGAAAATGTATCAGTTTTCAGCTTCCAATGTTACATTTTGGGAATCTATTCCCAAAATGGATGGGGTTATTTCTCCTCTGACTTTACATACCTCTGTTTCCTTTTGGGACATTCAAAAAGGAGGTTTTTTTTAAGCAGGTTATTTTTTTTAGATCAGAAGTATCTATTACTGATATGGTTGCTGCTTGTTTCTTTTGGATTATTAATCTTTTCTGACGATTCTGCTAGTAAAGAATTGTTTTGGCAAAAAAAGTCTAGTTCAAATGTCCAGTGGCCCTTTTTGGGTTTCTTCCTTTGCTTTTCAGTTTTTTGGTCTGGTGGCATGGAGATTGAATGAATGATACATGTTTGTGAGCCTGTATTCAGGACGTTTTATTATAAGGTTTAGAGGACTTTATTGATGTAAGGATAGTGATTTTTTTTCTTGGCATTCTTTTCAGAATTCATAGGCTTTTTTTTTTTGCAGGATGGTTTGGATAAGCGTTTATTCGCCAGTTCTTTTTAAAGGGACAGATATCATTTTTTTCCCTTTGGAAGACTGCTAATCTTTCAAACATTCATATCTTAGTTCTAGTTTTGGCTAGAGTTAAGTCTATTGTTAAACCAAATTTCTCCTTCTTGGAGTCTTATTTTGGTTTTGCAGGCTTCTCTTTTTTGAGCCTATGCATTAGGTTTTCTGAGTTATCTGTCTTTTATTTGATTTTCCTTATTTAATTTTATTTTTAGGTTAAAGTGAATGTAAAGTTTGAGGAATGAGTGCCCAGTTTTTAATAATCCTATTAAAAACATGGGCACTTTCATTCATCAAACTTTAAATTACACTGCTTTTGTTAAAATACCTTTTCTTTCTGCAAGCCTCTCCAGTCCGTCGCAAGCCTCTTCTTACATCTGGAATGACGATTCCGGGATCCTCCAATCACGGCTCCCCCCCGGGGAATCATTGCCTAAAGCAACACCGTGATTGGTGGAAGGCCGGAATCGTCATTTCTGACGTTGGCAGAGGCTTGCGACGGGCGGAGGAAGCGCTGGAGCAGCTTGCAGAAAGAAAAGGTAAGTATTTTAATAAAAGCAGTGTAATTTAAAGTTTGATGAATGAAAGTGCCCATGTTTTTAATTAAAAACCGGGCACCGATTCATCAAAATTTACATTCGCTTTAAGGCAGTTTCTTAGGAGAAGATTTGTTTTCTTCCCTAGTGTTGTATCTTCTGTCTGTATCAGGCAGGAATTTGTTGTTAAGACGTCAAATAATGACGCTACTATAGCAGTTTAGCCTCCACCTTAACGGATTACTGCTCATTCTATTAGATCGACTGCCATTTCTTGGCCTTTTAGGAATGAGGCTTTGGTTGTCCAGCTTTGTAAGGCAGCTATTTTTTCTTAAATTCTTCCATTTTGGTGTTTTTTGCTTCTTCTGAGGTGGCCTTTGGTAGGAAAGTCCTTCAGGTAGTCTCAGGATGATTATTTTTTCATTGCATGATTTTATCTCTTTTTTTTGGTTTTTATTGGAGTTGTGAATTTAGTTTTTCAGTGAAAAAGATGTTTCTTAAATCCCGTCCTTTTTTTTTGTTTGTTTTCTCCTGGATTCCACTGCTTGGGTATTAGTTCCCAGGAGTAATGGGTCGTGCACTCTCAGCACCTTTATGAAAGAAAACATTATTTATGCTTATTTGATAAATGCATTTATTTTATAGTGTTGAGAGTCCACGAGACACCGCCCTGTGTTTTTCTGGTGTGGTTTTCTTACGCACATCTTTTTTTCTATGCTCCTATTTGTTTGCTCTTTATTTTTTTTGTACCTCTTTGGCTTGGCTATACATCAGACTGAGTTGCAAGTGAGGTGGGAGGAGTCTTATAGAGTTTCTGGGGTTTGTCAATCTTTGTCTCCTCCTAGTGGTAGGAAACAGTAATTCCTAGGAGTAATTGATCGTGGATTCTCAGCACCATGAAAGAAATTAATTTATCAGGTAACCGTAAATTATGTTTTTATTTGACTAATGTTTTTCCTTAACTATACATTTTAAACTCCCACCAGAGACTTAATTTCTTTCCAAAATGGTGTAAGTATTTAGAAATAAAGTTTTTTATATTTTAGAGCTAGCTGCTAGAACAAATATACACAGTGTAAAAATAAAATGCTAATAAGGATATGCAAGCTTACAACCACAATCTTATTAATACGTTGGCCTATAATTGCTAATTTTGAGAAGCTTCTCAAGTGAGGAAAACCTTTAAACTTTATTCTATAGAATAAATACAGTCAAAGAGACATAATAGGTGCTAGTGCTTTTTTATAGCACAGCTGTGTGCCTTTGACTATGCATTTAATTGCCAACAAGTGCCACACACTGTTTAAAGTGAAGGTAAACTTTGATGAATGAAAGCCGGTTTTTAAAAATACTATTAAAAGCAGGGGCACTTTCATTCATCAAAGTTTAGAAAGCAGCCGTTTAATTTAAAAACGTACCTTTCTTCTTTTCACAGCCGGAGCAGCTTCCGTCACCCGGAGATCCTCTCTTCACACGTCAGCAATGACTAATCTGGCTTCCTCCAATCACGACTTCCCCCCCAGGGGAGTCATTGCCTGAGGCCATGCCATGATTGGCGGAAGCCAGATTAGTCATTGCTGACGTGTCAAGAGAGGATCTCCGTGTGGGGGAAGCTGCTCTGGCTGTGAAAAGAAGAAAGGTAAGTTTTTAAATAAAATGGCTGCTTTCTAAACTTTGATGAATGAAAGTGCTGCTGTTTTTAATAGTATTTTTAAAACCGGGCTTTAATTCATCAAAGTTTACTTTCACTTTAAGTCAACTCTAGAGAAACAATGCATTCTCACTCCTGAGCGAGAATATGTGCATATCTGCCAGTCACTGGATTGTGTAGCTTAGTAGCGGAAATTCAGTGCAGCCCAAGTAGACATTTACTTGCTCCTCCAGTTGTCACTGTTCCAGATACTCTCGGCTGCAACTCTCCCGTGGTCTATCTAAATACCACCTTGGGATGACAAAGACAGTTTATCCCATAAGTATGCGGTGTGCACAAACATAAAGTTCCTGCTAGTTTCAATATAACTAAACAGCTTTATTTTCATGCATATACTGTGTATATGTGTGTGTATATAATATTAATATTAATGTGTTTAATTGATAGATTTTTATCATGCATATATCTTTTTTATATCCCTTAAACTGTACATCTGCCTAACCACATATAAATGCAGCATATCCTATGTACATCGGAACATTAAGAAGGACTAAAGGAGTTAAACGGTTTTTCTGATTTATTAAAAAAATAATCAGTTTGTTTCTTTCTTCCGCTTGATTTCTAATAACTCTAATCAAGTACTTTCAAATGTGCTCTCTATGTGTAGTACTCTTTAGTATGCTTCTATTAAAGTGATGGTAAACTTGATCGTTATGGCACATAGCAGTGTAATTATCAGTAGCGGACCTACTCAACAGGTGGCCCTGGTGCAATATTTTTTGGGGGGCCCTTAAAAGGTAACTCTGTGTATAATGATTTAGGGAATAGATAGATAAATAGGTAGCTACACCAGCAATCTGTACTGATAAAAGGTTTACCTGTATTAGGATTGTACACATTCTGTAGAAGCCTATTTATAGACTGACGGCTTTGGGGTTCCCCAGCCCTTGGGTCCCGGTGCCACTGCACCAATGGTAGCTCCGCCCCTGGTAACAATCATATAAATCCAACCCCACTTTCATTCATGATTTTTTTTTTCTTCTAAATAAATAAAAGTGTTCTTACTGCTAATCGCTCTGATTTACTCCTACCGCTCCTCCTCCCTGCGCAGATCTAGACTTATTTTTATTCACTCATGTTTCTTCATCCGGACAATTCATTTTCTGGCCTTTAGGTGGCAGAGTCAGTGATTCGTAGGAAAAAAGAAGCGCATGTGCACTTGATCCAAGTGTAAGGAGTTGGCACCTAAAGGCCAGAAAATCGATTGGCCGGATGACGTCACTGGGGAAAAAAAAGTGTAGATGGGCACAGGGAGGATAAGCGGTAGGAGTAAATCGTAGCAATTAGCAGGAAGAATACTTTTATTTAGGGGAAAAAAGTCATGAATTAAAGTCGGATTGGATTTATCAAGTTCTGTAACAATCAAGTTTACCATCACTTTAAGACAAACAACATATTATCAATGGGGGGGGGGGGGGGCAAGAGTTTGCATGTGTAGCAAAAAAGTTACTAACTCTAATTTCAAATTTGCTTTGCTTTAGATTTAGTTATATACATAGAAATGTAGCAGTTTTATAAAATTGTATCTTACCTAATAAACGTTTATGACAATGTAATATGACAAAACTTAAATTCATGATGATGGTGTATTAAAAAACCCATTATAGGTCCAGCTTAAAGTAGTTTTCAAGTAATATACAAAGTTTCTGTTGCACTTTCTAGTAGTAACAAGAGAATTTAAAGGGACAGTAAATAAACCTTGCAATTACAGATTTGTCAGTAGTTTAATATTGAAGGGACATGCAACCCAACTTTTATGAAACTTTTATGAATCAGAGCATACAATTTTATATAACTTTTTATCTTGCTTCTATTATCTAATTTGTTTCTTTCTCTTGATATCCTTTGTTGAAAAGCATACCCATGTAGGCTCAAGAGCAGCAATGCACTACTGGGAGCTAGCTGGTGATTGGTAGCTGCAAATATATATATACCGTATATAAAATATCTTGACATTCATTGGCTCACTCAGTGTGTTCATCTAGCTCCCAGTAGTGTGTGTACGTACAAGAAATCCCCGAATAAAAGAAAATCCAGAATTATTCCAAAACCTTACATTTTTGTTCATATTTGAAAATAAAATTAAAAACTTACATTTTTCCCCACAAGTGAGTCACAAACTTCTTTACCTGAATCTTTTGTTTGTTTTCTTGCCTTCTAAAGTGCAAGTGCTCTTCTAAATGTATTTAAAGAACTGTTAGTTACCTTTCTGATTATGATACTGTGCTATCTGTCTGAGGGTATTATGTATACAGAAGTATTAAACATGCTTTACAACTACTGTTACGTTGCATTATGACTGTACATATTGCCTAAATGACATAAGATATTATTGTTTACACACTTGGTCCCTTCTCCAAACTGAACTATTTTAATGGAAATATACAGATTTTCTGAAATCTAAACCATTTCCAGTCCCAAGCAGTTTGGATAAAGGGTTTTCTACCTGTATATAGGGACATTTTTGGTTTGAGTCAAGAATATGGGCATATTAATTGCCTCTGGTGGAGAACAAAGAGAACACAAATATAATTATAAAATATATTAAATAATCTTTAATAAACAAAAATATATATATTTTAAAATAAAAAAGTTGTTTAGTTTTTTTTTAATATAAATTAGGTAATCAAAAAAAATCACTCAGGTGCTGTAGTCCTGATATAATGCAAGGGCCAAAGTGCAATAATCAGCCAATCCATGGGCATATACAAGATACCATAAACCATGTTTAAAGTGAAGGTAAACTTTGATGAATGAAAGCCAGGTTTTTAAAAATACTATTAACAACAGGGGCACTTTCATGTATCAAAGTTTAGAAAGCATCCGTTTTGTTCCCTCACCCGGAGATCCTCTCTTCACACGTCATCAATGACTAATCCGGCTTCCTCCGATCATGGCATTGCCTCAGACAATGACTACCCTAGGGGGAAAGTCATGATTGGAGGAAGCTGGATTAGTCATTGATGACGTGTGAAGAGAGGATCTCCGGGTGGGGGAAGCTGTTCCGGCTGTGAAAAGAAGAAAGGTAAGTTTTTAATTAAAACAGCTGCTTTGTAAACTTTGATGAATGAAAGTGCCCCTGTTTTTAATAGTATTTTTAAAACCGGGCTTTCATTCATCAAAGTTTACCTTACTTTAAATAACCCTGTAACCCAAAATCTTTTTTTTTTTTTTTGGGGGGGGATTCAGATAGAGCATACAATTTTACCATTTCAAATGTATTGCTGTTATCAAAATTTGTTTTGTTCTCATGGTATTCTTTGTTGAAGAATTCTTTGTTGTCATTCTGCCACGGCACACCTGAGGATCTCTCACACTGGTTGAAAAACACTGGTCTAGAGCACCATATGGCAGGAAACACAGCTGCCATCTAGTACCCTTGCAAATGTATAATTTTATGGCAAAACTGATACCATTATAGTACTGCAAACATAAACATGCCCTTGAGTCTGCTTACCTGATTTTCTACAAAGGATACCAAGAAAACAAAGTCAATTTGCTAATGGAAAATAAATTGGATTTAATGTCCCTTTAAGAACAGTTTTCTAAATAATGGGTCCGTACAATACATTCTGCTACCTCATTACTGCATCTGCCACCTTTATTGCTCTAGTTAATTATGCTAATAATATAGTAGGATAAAATGCATTTGAGATTTTATAAGTACTGTGCATAGCACCTACAGTATAAGAGCTAACCATGTTTTTTTTTACTTTGTTCCACCTATCAGCAGTTTGCACGTTCGCCTGATTCCCTATGTCATGCGCCCACTGCATGCCTCACTGTTATTTACCTGCCGTATTTCTTGTATTATAGTTCTATTATGGCCAGTCTGTAAGCAGCAGCGTCTTTTCATCAAGGTCCACGGTAAAGCACATCATTTGCCTTTTTTGTTTACCCTCATGTTTCATTTTCCTTTATGGCTTCCCGTTTCTTTCACCTGCTTTCTTTGGCTGATTGTCATTTCCTAAGCAAAATATGTTTGTACACCTACAACATACAAACAATGCTTCATAAATCACTTTTCTCCTACATTGGTGTATCCGGTCCACGGCTTCATCCTTACTTGTGGGATATTCTCAATCCCTACAGGAAGTGGCAAAGAGAGCACACAGCAGAGCTGTCCATATAGCTCCCCTCAGGCTCCGCCCCCCCCCAGTCATTCTCTTTGCCGCTCTAACTAGTAGCATCTCCACGGGGGTGGTAAAGAGTATGTGGTGTTTAGTTGTAGTTTTTTATTCTTCTATCATGAGTTTGTTATTTTAAAATAGTGCCGGCTTGTACTATTTACTCTGCAGCAGAAAGTGATGAAGATTTCTGCCGAGAGGAATATGATTTTAGCACCAGTAACTAAAATCCATTGCTGTTCCCACGCAGGACTGTTGAAACCAGAGAACTACAGTTGGGGGGAACAGTTTGCAGGCTTAACTGCTTCAGGTATGATCAGTCATTTTTCTAACAAGACCTAGTAATGCTAGAAGACTGTCAGCAATCCCCTCTGGGATAGGTAAGCCATTTTTCTTAGACTCTGTATAAAATGATGGCTTATATTAAGGGCTCTATGCTGGTTGACACTATTGTGGGCTAAATCGATTGCTTTTTAGCATGTTTTCACTATAAATAAGGTGTTTTTTCAGACTTTAAAACACTTTTGGGGTTTTATTTTGCGCCTGGCACTTATTTGGACACCTATTCTAGTCAGAAAGGCCCCTCCACTATGGAATGAAGAGGGAGGAGGCCTCATTTTCAGGCCTCAATTGCACAGTTGTTTTGCTTAGGCAGTTCATGCAGCTTCACGTGGGGAGTCCAGTGGGGAGTTAGTTTCCTACTAAAATAATCCCTAAGTAAGGTAAAGGCCACAGTGGAAGCTGTGGCATAGTACTGTAGTGTTTTTAACAGGTTAATTGCTGTTATTAGCTCCGGTTTGGGCATTAAGGGGTTAATTGGTCTGAAAATTTGTGTGCAATCATTTCAAAGCATTAAGACACTGTGATGAAAATTTCATTAAAATTGGATGTTTATTTGATGTTTTTTTGATGTTTTAGTAATAAAGTGTGCACTTTTATTATTTAAAGACACAGTAACGTTTTTGTCAAAAATAATTTTTATTGCATTGAAGATCTGTTTAAGTCTGTCAAACATGTCTGACCCTTCAGATAACCTATGTTCTGTATGTTCAAAGGCCAAGGTGGTTCCCCCATTAAATTTATGTGTGAAGTGTGCCATAGCGTTCAAACAGCTTAAGGACCGTACAATCACGCTTAAAGATATAGCCCAAGATGATTCTTTAGCTGAAGGTAGTGAGGATAGCTCACTATCCTCTCCTTCTGTGTCAACACCCGCTATGCCCGCGCAAGCGATGCCCAGTACATATAGCGCGCCAATTGCTATTACTATGCAACAGTTAGCAGCAGTAATGGATAATTCTCTCGCAGCATTTTTATCCAAACTGCCAGCTTTTCCTAGGAAGCGTGATTGCTCAGTTTTAAATACAGAAAATGAGCAAGCAGACGCAGAGGATAATTTATCTGTAGTGCCCTCACATCAATCTGACTTGGCGGTGAGGGAGGGCCTGTCTGAGGGAGAAATTTCTGACACAGGAAAAGTTTCTCAGCAGGCAGAGCCTGATACCATAGCATTTAAATTTAAGCTTGAACACCTCCGCGCTCTACTTAAGGAGGTCCTAGCTACTCTTGATGATTGTGACCCTTTGGTGGTCCCAGAAAAATTGTGTAAAATGGATAAATTCTTAGAGGTCCCAGTACACACTGATGCGTTTCCGATACCTAAGAGGGTGGCAGATATAGTGAATAAGGAGTGGGAGAAGCCAGGTGTACCTTTTGTTCCCCCTCCTATATTTAAGAAAATGTTCCCCATTGTTGACCCCAGAAGGGACGCGTGGCAGACGGTCCCTAAGGTAGAGGGGGCAGTTTCAACGCTAGCTAAGCGCACAACTATACCAATAGAAGACAGTTGCGCTTTCAAAGATCCTATGGATAAAAAATTAGAAGGTTTACTTAAGAAAATTTTTGTTCAACAAGGTTTTCTTCTTCAACCAATTTCTTGCATTATTCCTGTAACCACTGCAGCTGCTTTTTGGTTTGAGGAATTAGAAAACTCGCTCCAGAAGAAGACTTCTTATGATGAAGTCATGGATAGAATTCACGCCCTGAAGTTGGCTAATTCTTTCATTACAGATGCCGCTTTTCAGTTAAAGTAGCGGCGAAAAATTCTGGTTTCGCAATAGTGGCGCGTAGGGCGCTTTGGCTAAAATCGTGGTCGGCGGATGTGTCGTCCAAAAAAAAATTGCTTAATATTCCTTTCAAGGGTAAGACCCTATTCGGGCCAGAGTTGAAAGAAATTATTTCAGATATCACTGGGGGAAAGGGCCATGCCCTTCCACAGGATAGACCTTTCAAATCTAAAAATAAGTGTAATTTTCGTTCTTTTCGCAATTTCAGTAACGGGCCGGCTTCTACCTCTACAGCCACTAGGCAAGAGGGTAACGCACCCCAGCCCAAACCAGCATGTCTCGCTTATCTTTAGACCAGATAAAGAGACAGGCATTCTTACATTGCGTAGAAGACCTTTTAAAAATGGGAGTGATAAACCCAGTTCCAACAGCAGAACAAGGACTGGGATTTTACTCAAACCTGTTTGTAGTTCCCAAAAAGGAAGGAACTTTCAGGCCAATTCTGGATTTAAAGATCCTAAACAAATTCCTCAGAGTTCCATCATTCAAAATGGAAACCATTCGGAATTTTACCAATGATCCAGGAGGGTCAATATATGACTACCGTGGACTTAAAGGATGCGTACCTGCATATTCCTACCCACAAAGATCACCATCAGTTTCTAAGGTTCGCCTTTCTGGACAAGCATTACCAGTTCGTGGCTCTTCCCTTCGGATTGGCCACTGCTCCCAGAATTTCCACAAAGGTGCTAGGGTCCCTTTTAGTGGTGCTAAGGCCAAGGGGCATTGCAGTAGCACCTTACCTAGATGACATTTTAATACAGGCGTCGTCCTTTCACAAAGCAAGGGTTCATACGGACATTGTTCTAGCCTTTCTAAGGTCTCACGGGTGGAAGGTGAACATAGAAAAAAGTTCTCTGTCCCCGTTCACAAGGGTTCCCTTCCTGGGAACAATAATAGACTCGGTAGAAATGAAAATCTTTCTGACAGAGGTCAGGAAATTAAAACTTTTGAACACGAGTTCTTCAACCCTCCATATCTCAGTGCATGGAGGTAATAGGACTAATGGTTGCGGCAATGGACGTGGTTCCTTTTGCTCGAATTCATTTAAGACCATTGCAACTGTGCATGCTCAAACAATGGAATGGGGATTATGCAGATTTGTCTCCCCAGATTCAGATGGACCAGCAAACCAGAGACTCACTCCTCTGGTGGTTGTCTCAGGATCACCTGTCTCAGGGAATGAGTTTCCGAAGACCGGAGTGGATCATTGTCACGACCGACGCCAGCCTGTTAGGCTGGGGCGCGGTCTGGAAGTCCCTGAAGGCTCAGGGTCTATGGTCTCGGGAAGAATCTCTTCTCCCGATAAACATTTTGGAATTGAGAGCGATATTCAATGCGCTCCAGGCATGGCCTCAACTAGCGGAGGCCAAATTCATCAGATTTCAGTCGGACAACATGACGACTGTAGCGTACATCAATCATCAGGGGGGAACAAAGAGTTCCCTGGCGATGAGGGAGGTATCCAAGATCATCAAATGGGCAGAGGATCACTCCTGCCATCTATCAGCAATTCACATCCCAGGAGTGGACAACTGGGAAGCGGATTATCTGAGTCGTCAGACTTTCCATCCGGGGGAGTGGGAACTCCACCCGGAGGTTTTTGCTCAGCTGACCCAGCTATGGGGCATTCCAGATCTGGATCTGATGGCGTCACGTCAGAACTCCAAAGTTACAAGTTACGGGTCCAGGGATCCCAAGGCGACATTGGTAGATGCCTTAGTAGCGCCTTGGTCGTTCAATCTAGCTTATGTCTTTCCACCGTTTCCCCTTCTCCCCCGGCTAGTAGCCAAGATCAAACATGAGAAGGCTTCGGTAATTCTGATAGCTCCTGCGTGGCCACGCAGGACTTGGTATGCAGACCTGGTGAATATTTCATCGGTTCCACCATGGAAGCTGCCTTTGAGGCAGGACCTTCTAATTCAAGGTCCATTCGAACATCCAAACCTAGTTTCTCTGCAACTGACTGCTTGGAGATTGAACGCTTGATTCTAGCTAAGCGTGGGTTTTCGGAATCAGTTATAGATACTCTGATCCAGGCTAGAAAGCCTGTCACCAGGAAAATTTACCATAAGATATGGCGGAAATATCTTTGCTGGTGCGAATCCAAGGGTTACTCATGGAGTAAGATTAGGATTCCAAGGATACTATCTTTTCTCCAAGAAGGATTGGAGAAAGGTCTGTCAGCTAGTTCTTTAAAGGGACAGATATCTGCTCTGTCTGTTTTGTTACACAAGCGTCTGGCAGCCATGCCAGATATTCAGGCGTTTGTACAGGCTTTAGTCAGAATCAAGCCTGTCTACAGACCTGTGGCTCCTCCATGGAGTCTAAATTTAGTTCTTTCAGTTCTTCAAGGGGTTCCGTTTGAACCTCTACATTCCATAGATACTAAGTTACTATCTTGGAAAGTTTTGTTTTTAGTAGCTATTTCTTCTGCTAGAAGAGTTTCTGAATTGTCTGCTTTGCAGTGTAATTCACCCTATCTGGTGTTTCATACAGATAAGGTCGTTTTACGTACCAAACCTGGTTTTCTTCCAAAAGTGGTTTCCAATAAGAATATCAACCAGGAAATAGTTGCTCCTTCTCTGTGTCCTAATCCAGTTTCTAACAAGGAACGTCTGTTACACAATCTTGATGTGGCTGAAAAGCATCATCCGGTTGGCTTATGAGACTGCTGGAAGGCAGCCTCCTGAACGAATTACAGCTCACTCTACTAGAGCTGTGGCTTCCACATGGGCTTTCAAGAATGAGGCTTCTGTTGAACAGATTTGTAAGGCAGCGACTTGGTCTTCACTGCATACGTTTGCCAAATTTTACAAATTCGATACTTTTGCTTCTTCGGAGGCTATTTTTGGGAGAAAGGTTTTGCCAGCAGTGGTGCCTTCCGTTTAGGTTACCTGACTTGTTCCCTCCCTTCATCCGTGTCCTAAAGCTTTGGTATTGGTTCCCACAAGTAAGGATGAAGCCGTGGACCGGATACACCAATGTAGTAGAAAACAGAATTTATGTTTACCTGATAAATTTCTTTCTCCTACGGTGTATCCGGTCCACGGCCCGCCCTGGCATTTTGGTCAGGTTTGGTCAGGTTTAAATTTATTTTTTGTAAACTACAGTCACCACTGCACCCTATGGTTCTCCATTTTCTCCTAACCGTCGGTCGAATGACTGGGGGGGCGGAGCCTGAGGTGAGCTATATGGACAGCTCTGCTGTGTGCTCTCTTTGCCACTTCCTGTAGGGATTGAGAATATCCCACATGTAAGGATGAAGCCGTGGACCGGATACACCGTAGGAGAAAGAAATTTATCAGGTAAACATAAATTCTGTTTTGACCATCGCAATTTCTTATTTAATTTATGTGATTTCTTTGTTTTGCAATACACAATAAAAAATAATTGCTTTAGAGGGACACATAGCTGCAATGAAAAAAAAACTGCTCTAAAGTATTACAGCTTGCCTATACCTTTAACAAATAGTTAAAGGGATACTAAACCCATTTTTTTCTTCTTTCATCATTCAGGTAGAGCATGCAATTTAAAGTAACTTTCTAATTTACTCCTATTATCAATTTTCTTCATTCTCTTGTTTTCTTTTTTTGAAAAGGCAGGACTATAAAGCTTAGGAGCCGGCCCATTTTTGGTTCAGACCTGGGTTGTGCTTGCTGATTGGTGGCTAAATGTAGCCACCAATCAACAAGCGCTGTCCAGCGTTCTGAACCACAAATGGGCTTGCTCAAGTTGCTTAAAATTGCATGCTATATCTGAATTATGAAAAAAAAATTGGGTTTTGTATCCCTTTAAATTCAGCTCTGAAGCATTCATACACTACTGCTGATTCTGAGCTGAACAGGGACTTCTGATTGGCTGCTGCACACATATGCAACCACTGATTGGCTCAGCAACCATAATTATCATTGGACCAGTATTTCATTGCCAGTCCAGATTACGAGTAGCGCGTTATTTAGCGCTCCGGATCGAGCAATTACTTTGCTAGAAGTAAACTTTTTGTGTGCAGAGAATAGCGCACTTATACAAGTTGAAAGTACAATGTTTTAACACGAGCATTAACCCAACGCACGCAAACGGCTGAATTTTGAATATTGCGACCACGTCAACATATTCCCCCATAGCCTTCAAAAGAACAATCATGAATATTTCACATTACAATGTCCTTCATATAGCAGAATATGTTCTATTTATTCTTGAATATATATTTCTTTATATATCTATAAATACATAAAACATAGTCCCCTATGTAAAGAACATTAAAATGTGAAATATTTAAAGTAAATACACAGTTAAACACTTTTTTAAATATGAATATTGCATAAATAGAATTTTACATGTTATCAGCTACTTGAATACAAAGGGTTCCAATATACTTATATTTATGTCTATATATGTTTTTATGTGTATATATGTCTGTAAATACAAATATAAACAAATAAATACATAGACACATATATACACACAAATAAACATATGAATATTTAGATATGTTTATTTATGTTTCTCGAAAAACGTACCCAAAATAGCATTTTTGCAATCACTTCATTTAAACAGAAATAAAGCCTTGTTTTTTAATTTAGCTGTGAAAACTGTATATTTTTTAATATTGATCTAGGCCACTGGTTTTCAAACCTTTCCTCGGGCCTCCCCAACAGTCCAGGTTTTCTGGATTACCTTGGGTAAGAGCAGGTAAAATAACCATGTTTACTAATCAGCTGATTGTTTCACCTGTGCTCCAGTTCAGATATCCTCAAAATGTGGCCTGAGGACAGATTTGAAATCCAGTCATGATCTAGGCCCATTTTGGTATATATCATGCCACCTTTTCACCGCCCAATACAATCAAATAAAAAAAAATAGTTAACTTTGGGTTTCTCACTGAAATTATTTACATATTGCTTGTGCAATCATGGTACAAATGGTTGTAAAAGCTTCTCTGGGATCCCCTTTGTTCAGAAATAGCAGGCATATTTGGCATTGCCATTGCTTTTTGGTAATTAGAAGGCCGCTAAATACAGCTGCGCAACACACTTCTATTATTGCCGGCATTGAAGGGTTTAATTATGTACCTTGTAAGGTTAATTTTAGCTTTAGTATAGAGATTACCCTCCCTCCTGACATTTCCCACTTCGTGATTCCTACCTGATCCCTCCCAAACAGCTCTCTTCCCTCCCTCACCCCCCACTGGTCACCCCATCTTAGGTACTGGAAGACAGTCTGCCAGTTTGAAAATGTAAGGCTTTTTTTATTGTTAAATATTTTTTATTTTATTTTTATATTTTCTGTAGTGTAGGATCTCCCCTTATCCTCCAACCTCCCTGAACCCCCCCCTTCTAAATAGTGCCCGCCATCTTAGGTACTGGCAGCTTTCTGCCAGTATCTATAAAATTATTTTTTGTAAATATAATTTTTATTATTTTTTTAATCTTTTTTTCTGAAGTGCAGTGGTCCTCACACCTCCTGTGATCCTCAGTTAGGGATCCCCCGCCTCGCTTTTTCTGTAGTGTAGCTGCCTCATCCCTCCCTGTTCCTTTACTTTTATTTTTTGTAGCATAGAGCCCTTCCACTCCCTCCCCCCTCTGCTGCTGGGCCGCCAACCCGCCTCCGGGATTTCTTCCTGCCGGCACCAGCAGATGATCGTTTTACACAGTGACACAGACACAATATGGCATCTGCCCTCATATAGAACCAGAGCACCGATCGTGCTCCAGTTCCATATGCAGGCAGATGCCTGAAGCTCAGACGTGTATATACGTCGTGCAGTGCGATAGACAAAGTACCGCACAATGTATATTTACGTCTATTTGGGTGAAGGGGTTAAAACTTTTTTTTTTTTTTTTTTTCTAACACCTGATACCATATTTCTTTAAGCCCTTATAATATTATTTTTTTTATAGGTTAAAATAATATATATTTCCTTCCATAAGGCAGAGAGAGTCCATGACTTAATTTATTACTGTTGGGAAATACATTACCTGGCCACCTGGAGGAAGCAAAGACACCCCAGCCAAAGGCTTAAATATCCCTCCTACTTCCCCTATCCCCCAAACATTCTTTGCCTTTCGTCACTATAGGAGGTAAATATAGAAAGAGGGATATTAAATATTAAAATACATTTAGTCACTAAAGGAGGTGGCAGAGAAGTGTCAGAAGATTTTGGATAGTCCTGTAATGGGTATGTTCCCTTCAAGAAAGGACTGGAGTTTTAAGTAATCATGTCAACCTCAAGTCTGGAGATGCAGGGAAAGTTTTTCTGCGAACCCATCCAGACTGTCGCCTAACAGTTCCTAAGCAATCAGTGTTGACGAGTTTCACTGCTTGCTGTTACACACTCAAGTCCATGTCAGAAGTATCGCTGCAAGACTGTCACACTTGAGAGGCTGTGCCTGTTCCACAGCATGGATCCTGGAGGTAACACCTTTTACTTTTACACTTTTGCTATACAGGGTCACAGTGTGGCTCCTTTATGGCTCGATAGGATCAAGGGTTAATATCTCCTTCAGGGAGATTATTTGAACAGATAGAGGTTATTTATAACTGCCTTAATGTGAGCGTTTTTTGGCTCATAGACTGTGTGCTTGACTTGGAACAAGCAGATTTCACTTTAGTTTTTGAGTGTTGCGCAGCTCATAATAGCTTAGCGCCTTTTTCATAGCAGGGGAAGTCCTGTCCTACTCTCATAGCAGGGGAAGTCCTGTCCTACTCTACTGTCCTACTTTCGTCACTATAGGAGGTAAATATAGAAAGAGGGAGCGCCAGCTATAGGCTTAAGTATCAGAATAACAAAATAATATTAAAATATTAAAATACATTTAGTCACTAAAGGAGGTGGCAGAGAAGTGTCAGAAGATTTTGGATAGTCCTGTAATGGGTATGTTCCCTTCAAGAAAGGACTGGAGTTTTAAGTAATCATGTCAACCTCTCAGTGAGAGTATTGATTAAAGTTAGAGTCTGGAGATGCAGGGAAAGTTTTTCTGCGAACCCATCCAGACTGTCGCCTAACAGTTCCTGAGCAATCAGTGTTGACGAGTTTCACTGCTTGCTGTTACACATTCAAGTCCATGTCAGAAGTATCGCTGCAAGACTGTCACACTTGAGAGGCTATAGATAGAGGTTATTTATAACTGCCTTAATGTGAGCGTTTTTTGGCTCATAGACTGTGTGCTTTTGACTTGGAACAAGCAGATTTCACTTTAGTTTTTGAGTGTTGCGCAGCTCATAATAGCTTAGCGCCTTTTTCATAGCAGGGGAAGTCCTGTCCTACTCTCCATGTGACCGGGTGCGGTCTTTTAATTTCCTACAATCCTGCTGTGGACATCACTCCTAAGTAGAGCATGCTCACTGTTAGCTGTCTGGGTCTAGGAGGTGGTGAGTGCCCCAGCCATTGGGATTATAAAGGTGCCGTTTTTTTGAATAAAAGTGTTTACTTTTTGTCTGTCCATCTGTGAATATATCTTAGCTATGGAGGACTCTGATACTACATTAGAAGGTTCTGCTCCTTCTGTTCTGATGAATAATTCCTGTTTATATTATGAGGAGGTTGTGGTTTGCCCGCCTGCTCAATTTTGTTCCATTTGCCTAATCACTGTTTTAAAGTCTAAGAAGGGAGACAAGCCTGCTAATACTCATAGCGCTATTAGCCCCTCTGAGCCGTCTACCTCTCAGGAATCTGGGTCCCAAGAGATTACTACGCTTTCTACACTACCCGCTCCACATGCAGTTCCCCATGACCCAACTAATCCTCCATCTGGAGGGGGTACCTCCTTCAGCAGAGGAACCCTCCTTTAGATTTAAAATTGAGCATCTGCATTTTTTTTATTAAAGGAGGTTCTGTCTATGCTAGAGGTTCCAGAGGCTACACTACCTGAGGAACCTAAGATCTCTAAATTAGACAGGGTTTATGAAGACAGGAAGATCCCTCTGACTTTTCCTGTGCCAGTTAACATGGCGAACATTATTAGTAACAAATTTTTCCCCCTTGTCTACTATTAAAAAATTATTCCCGGTCCCTGACTCTCATTTAGATTTGTGGGGCTCCATCTCTAAGGTGGATAGCGCTATTTCTATCCTGGATAAGCGTACTACTATCCCTCTGGAGGATAGTTCTTCTTTTAGAGAGCCTATAGATAAGAAAATGGAAACCTTTCTGAGGAAGATGTTTCAACATACAGGGTTTTCCATCTAAAGGGGAGGAGAGTCCACGGCTTCATTCATTACTATTGGGAATTAAGAACCTGGCCACCAGGAGGAGGCAAAGACACCCCAACCAAAGGCTTAAATACCTCCCCCACTTCCCTCATCCCCCAGTCATTCTTTGCCTTTCGTCACAGGAGGATGGCAGAGAAGTGCCGAGGATTCGGAGTAGTCTCTTATGGAGGTTAGTACTCTCCACATTGGGACTGGAGTTTTAAGTAGTCCTTCTGCGAAACCATCTCGACTCATATTAACAGCTCCACAAGCAATCAGCATTGACGAGTTTTGCTGCCTGCTTTCTACACTCAAGTCCATGTCAGGAGCAAGGCTACTAACCTGTCACACTTGAAGGGCCGTGTTCCTGGTCCACGGCGTAGGTTCTGGTAAGATCGTTTCATTTTTTATTAATATGATAACATAGAAGACAGGATCACAGTGTGGCGCCTTTTATCTTTATCTTTACAGAATCAAGGGTTAATATTCCTTGTAAGGGGATTATTGAACAGTGGGGTTTATACATGATATTGTTTATTGTGTCATTGCTGCATTATGTGCAAGATGAGGCACAGGTTACTGGCGGGAATCTTCCACGGCCATTTTTTGGTGCATTTTCCCTAGTGCAGGGGCGGTCCTGCAAGGCACGCCATGTGACTGGGTGTGACTATCTCTCCTTCTCTGTTGATCTGTGATGCAAGGAGACGGAACGGTTTCTGTAGTCCGGGTCCAAGGAGGTGGTGAGTTCCCCGGCCATTGGCGGTATAAGGGTGCCCTTTTTGTAAATTAAGTTAATCTATCAACAGCGCAAGCTATGGAGGACTCTGATGCATTAGAGGGCTCTCCCTCTTTAACAAAGTCTCATTCCTGTGTTTATTATGAGGAAGTTCTGGTAGATCAGCCTGCTCAACTATGTTCCACATGCCTTGATAAAGTTACTGGAATCAGCGGTTTCTAAAGTGATCCATGCCTTACCACGTTCTGCTAAGCACAAGTGTAGGGTGTATCATGGTGGCTCAGCCCAGGGTTTGTCTTCGCTGATGGTAGATCCAGAGGCTCTATACGATGACGAGGCCCACTCCGACTCTTTGGAGGAGGCCCCTTCTGAGTCGGAGTTCGTGTCATCTAAATCTCTGGCTGCGGAGGAGCCTGGTTATAGGTTTAGGATGGAAAATTTGCGTTTTTTGCTGCGGCAGGTGCTTACTACTCTGGAGGATCCCGGAGAAACCTGCAATTCCTAAGCTTGATAAGGATTACGAGGACAGGGTAGTGCCTCAGACTTTCCTGGTTCCCGTTAGGATGGCAAATATTAAGAATGAATGGGAGCGATTGGGTTCGTCCTTTTCCCCTTCTTCTTTTAAAAAACTGTTCCCCATTCCGGACTCTCAGCTTGAGCTGTGGGGGACCATTCCCAAGGTGGATGGGCCTATCTCTACACTCGCAAAGCGGACAACTATTCCCCTTGAGGATAGTTTGTCGTTTAAAAAGCCCATGGATAAAAAGCTGGAAAACATGTTGAGAAAGATGTTTCAGCACACAGGGTTTGTTTTTCAGCCAGCAGCGGCTGTTGCGGCGGTCGCTGGAGCTACGACATATTGGTGTGAATTCCCTGTGTGAAATGGTCGAAGGGGAGACATCCATCAACGAGATACAGGAGAAGATTAAGGCGCTGAAGGTTGTTAATTCTTTCATCTGTGATGTCAATATGCAAATTATTCGCCTGAATGCTAAGGTGTCAGGTTTCTCTGTTTTAGCACGCAGGGCTCTGTTGCTAAAATCTGCGGACATGACCTCCTAGTCGAGGCTGTTGTTTCTGCCTTTTCAAGGAAAGATCCTGTTTGGTCCAGGATTGGATTCGATCATATATACGGTTACGGGAGGCAAGGGAGCTTTCCTACCACAGGATAAGAAGGCTAAGCCCAAGGGATCTACTTTTCGTCCCTTTCGTGCGGACAAGGCCCAGTGTCAGCAGCCCACCGCGGAAGCAGATCAGTCCAAGGGATCGTGGAATCCGGCTCAATCTTGGAACAAGTCTAAGCAGAACAAGAAGCCCGCCGAGAATAAATCGGCATGAAGGGACGGCCCCCGACCAGTCTCCGGATCACGTAGATGGCAGATTATCTCAATTCTCAGACGCATGGTTGCAGGACGTTCAGGACCCTTGGGTTCTAGAGGCTGTCTCCCAGGGTTACAGAATAGGGTTCAGATTCCTCCTGTCAAACCTGTCTTCAAGACCAGAGAGAGGCCTTTCTAGAGTGTGTGAGAGATCTCGCCCCTCTCTATGGGTTATCGTACCAATACCCCTAGCAGAATGGGGTCTAGGTTACTATTCCAACCTTTTTGTGGTTCCAAAGAAGGAGGGCACGTTCCGCCTGATTCTGGAACTAAAGTGTTTAAACAAGTTTCTGAATGTTCCATCGTTCAAAATGGAAAGATCAGATCTATTATGCCCCTAGTTCAAGAGGGACAGTTCATTACGACTATAGACTTGAAGGATGCTTACCTTCAGGGACCACGTCAAGTTCCTAAGATTTGCGCCTTACCTGACGACATCCTAGTTCAGGCGCCGTCGCTCAGCCTTGCAGAGGATCATTCAAGGGCTCTTCTTCTTCTGCTTCAATCTCACGGTTGGAAGATCCACTCAGGAAAGAGTTCCCTGGTTCCCAGCAACAGGGTGGAGTTCCTGGGCATGATAATAGACTATGTCCATGAAGATATTTCTCACAGACCAGCAGTGCAGGAAACTTGTGTCCTCCTGTCTGGCCCTTCAGTCCTCCACAAGCCCGTCGGTGGCTCAATGTATGCAGGTGATAGGTCTCATTGTGTCAAGCATAGATATCATCCCATTCGCCAGGTTTCATCTCAGGCCTCTTCAGTTGTGCATGTTGAGACAGTGGAACGGCGATCATTCAGATCACAGCTGATATGCATGGATACTCGGAAATCCCTCTCTTGGTGGATCCGTCTGGAGCAACTGTCTATGGGGACATCCTTCTTGAGACCGTCCTGGGAGATTGTGACCACGGATCAGTCTGACAGGATGGGGAGCTGTGTGGGGTGCCAGGATGGCACAAGGAAAGTGATTCAGGGAAGGCTTGGCCTTCTCTGGAGTCGGTCAGTTTCATCAGCTTCCTCGCAATGAGGGAGGTGTCTCGGATTCTGGAGTGGGCGGAGTCCCATGACTGCTCGCTCTCAGCGTTTCACATTTCAGGTGTGGACAACTGGGAAGCAGACTTTCTCAGCAGACAATCCTTCCATCTGGGGGAATGGTCTCTTCACTCCAAGGTGTTTGCGGATATTTGTCACAAATGGGGAACACCAGCTATAGATCTCATGGCGTCCAGACTCAATTGCAAGCTACCTTGATACGGGTCAAGGTCCAGGGATCCCCAGGCAGAGCTGGGGATTCAGCGTAGCTTACATTTTTCCACCGCTACCACTTCTACCTTGAGTAGTGGCACGCATCAAACAGGAGCAGGCCTCGGCCATTCTGATTGCTCCTTCGTGGCCGTGGAGGACCTGGTTTGCGGATCTGGTGGGGATGTCATCCTCTCCACCGTGGAGGTTACCCTATCGCAGGGACCTGCTGTCACAGGGCCCCTTTCAACATCGAAATCTAAATTCTCTGAGGCTGACTGTGTGGAGATTGAATGCCTAGTCTTAGCTAAGAGAGGCTTTTCTGAAAGTGTGATTGATACTCTAATTCAGGCAAGGAAGCAAGTCACTCATCGCATCTACCATAAGGTGTGGAGGACTTACTTGTCCTGGTGTGAGAAGCATGGATATCCTTGGCATAAGATGAAGGTATCCAGAATTCTGGCCTTTCTCCAAGATGGTTTAGAGAAGAGTCTTGCCGCTAGTTCCTTAAAGGGACAGATTTCGACATTATCAGTTTTGTTGCATAGGAGACTCGCTGAGCTCCCTGACATCCAATCTTTTGTTCAGGCTCTGTCTAGAATCAGGCCTGTCTTTAGACAGTCGGCTCTGCCTTGGAGCTTAAACTTAGTCCTTAAGGTTTTGTAGAGGTTTCCGTTTGAACCTATGCATTCCATTGACATTAAGATTATGTCCTGGAAGGTTCTCTTCCTGTTGGCTATTGCATCGACACACAGAGTATCTGAACTAGCTGCCTTGCAATGTGATCCTCCTTATCTGGTGCTTCACCCGGATAAGGCTGTACTTCGCACTGGGTTGGGATTTCTCCCCAAGGTGGTGTCTAACCGTAATATCAATCAGGAAATAGTCGTTCCATCTTTGTGTCCTAACCCTTCTTCTTTAAAGGAGAGGTTAGTTCATAACCTGGATGTGGTTCTTGCCTTGAAGTTCTATCTTCAGGCTAAAATGGATTTCAGACAGTCTACATCTCTTTTTGTGGTGTATTCTGGGAAGCGCAAGGGGCAAAGGGCCTCTACTTCTTCTTTGTCTTTTTGGTTGAGGAGCTTGATTTGCTTGGCTTATGAGACAGCGGGACATAAGCCTCCTCAGCGGATCACAGCTCATTCAACTAGACCTGTGGCTTCGTCTTGAGCCTTTAAGAATGAGGCCTCTATGAAGCAAAATTTGTATGGCGGCTACCTGGTCCTCTTTACACAATTTTACAAAGTTTTACAAATTTGACGTTTTTGCTTCTGCAGAAGCTGTTTTTGGGGAGAGGTTTTGCAGGCTGTGGTTCCCTCAGACTAGGGTCCGCCTTTTACTCTCCTGGTTTCATTCAGTGTCCTCTAGAGCTTGGGTATATGTTCCCAATAGTAATGAATGAAGCCGTTGGCTCTCCTCCCCTTTAGATGGAAAACATAAATTATGCTTACCTGATAATTTCATTTCCATTGAGGGGAGGAGAGTCTACGGCTCCTTCTCTGTGGGGCAGACCTAAATTTAATCATCTTCTAGCACCTTTTTACACCCTGATATCTCTCCTACTGTTCCTGGTTCCCTCGGCAGAATGACTGGGGGATGAGGGAAGTGGGGGGAGGTATTTAAGCCTTTGGCTGGGGTGTCTTTGCTTCCTCCTGGTGGCCAGGTTCTTAATTCCCAATAGTAATGAATGAAGCCTTGAACTCCCCTCCCCTCAATGGAAATGAAATTATCAGGTAAGCATAACCTATGTTTTTATATCAACTGGCGGCAGCTGGCGGCAGCTGTACCTGCGGTTGCTGTAGCAGCTACCTACTGGTGCAACACTCTACCAGGGCTCATTGAGGTGGAGACTCCCCTAGAGGATTTTCAGGAGATAATTAAGGCTCTGAGAATTGCTAACTCCTTCATCTGTGATGCGAATATGCAGATTATTCGCATAAATGCAAAGGCTTCTGGTTTTGCGGTCCTAGCCCGCCAGGCTCTCTGGTTGAAGTCTTGGTCTGTGGATATGACTCCTAAATCCAGACTCCTTTCTCTTCCTTTTAAGGGGAAGATTTTATTCAGTCCAGGGCTATACTCCATTATTTCTACGATTACCAGAGGGAAAGGTGCCTTCTTTCCGCAGGATAAGAAAAATAGGCCTAAGGGACAGCAATCGTCTAATATTCGTTCTGACAAATCACAATGAAAGCAATCCTCATCCAAGTCCGAGCAGCCCAAGAGTACTTGGAAGCCGACTTAGTCCTGGAATAAGTCCAAACAGACTAAAAAGCCTGCCAAGAACAAATCGGCATGAAGGGGCGGCCCCCGATCCAGGATCGGATCGAGTAGGGGGCAGACTGTCTCTTTTTTTCAGACTCTTGGTTCCAGGATGTACAGGATTTTTGGGTCCTGGCGGTTGTATCTCCAGGATACAGGATAGGATTCAAGTCTCATCTGACCAGGGGCAGATTCCCACTCTCCAGTCTGTCTGCAAGACCAGAAAAGAGGGCAGCCTTCTTAGGTTGCATACGGGATCTCTCATCTCTAGGAGTAACTGTCCTGGTACCTATAGCAGAAAGAAGTTTGGGGTTTTATTCAAACCTTTTTGTGGTTCCAAAGATGGAGGGAACTTTTCGTCCAATTCTGGACCTAAAGTGCCTAAACAAGTTTCTGAGTGTTCCCTCTTTCAAGATGGAGACAATACAGTCAATCTTTCCTCTGGTTCAGAAAGGACAGTTTATAACCACAATAGACCTGAAAGATGCATACCTTCTCGTCCCGATACACAGGTAACATTTTCAGTTCCTGAGGTTTGCTTTTCTGGACAAGCACTTCCAGATCATGGTTCTTCCGTTTGGCCTAGCTACTGCTCAAAGGATATTTTTGAATGTTCTAGGGGCTCTTCTAGCGCATTACCTGGACAATATCTTGGTACAGGCACCATCTTTTCGTCTAGCGGAAGAACATTCGGAGTCCCTTCTCAATCTTCTTCAATCACATGGATGGAAGATAAACTTGGAAAAGAGTTCTCTTACTCCAAGTACAAGGGTGAATTTTCTGTGAACTATAATAGACTCCATATCCATGAGAATTTTCCTCACAGATTAGAGACATTGCAAGCTAACTTCTGCATGTCTTGCCCTCCAGGCCTCCTCAAGACCCTCAGTGGCTCAGTGTATGGAGGTGATCGGACTCATGGTGTCCTGTATGGACATCATTCCTTTTGCCAGATTCCATCTCAGACCCTTACAACTATGCATGCTGAGACAATGGAATGGCGACCATTCAGATCTGTCTCAACAGATCATGCTGGACAACCTGTCGAGAGATTTGCTCTCTTGACGGCTCTGCCCAGATTTTCTGTCCCAAGGCACGTGCTTCTTGAGACCATCCTGGGAGATTGTGACTACTGACGTAAGCCTTTCCGGCTGGGGAGCTGTTTGGGGTGCCAAGAAGGCACAAGGTCTGTGGACTCAGGAGGAGTCCTCCCTTCTGATCAATATTTTGGAACTCAGTGCAATCTTCAATGCCTTGAAGGCTTGGCCCCTTCTGTGTTCATCCCAGTTTATCAGATCCCATTCAGATAATATAACATTGGTTGCCTACATCAACCATCAGGGGGGAACGAGAAGTTCCTTGGCGATGAGAGAAGTATCTCCGATACTAAAATGGGCAGACACTCACAGATGTATGCTGTCAGAGATCCACATTCCTTTCACCCAGGGGAATGGTCTCTCCACCCCGAGGTGTTTGCAGAGATATGCAGTGAGTGTGGGATGCCAGAGATAGATCTTATGGCATCCCGCCTCAATACCAAGCTACCCAGGTACAGGTCAAGGGATCCTCAGGCGGAATTGAAAGATGCCCTAGCAGTACCATGGAAGTTCAGACTCTTATATCTTTTTCCTCCATTACTGGTTTTTCCTTTGGGTGGTGGCTCCCTTCAAACAAGAGCAAGGATCAATGATTCTGATTGCTCCATCGTGGCTGCGAAGGACGTGGTTTGCGGATCTGGTGGGGATGCCCTCATCTCCTCAGTGGAGGTTACCTTGTCGCAGAGATCTGCTGATACAGGGTCCCTTCGTTCATCAAAATCTAGATTCTCTGAGGCTGACTGCATGGATTTTGAACGTTTAGTCTTAGCCAAGAGAGGGTTTTCTGAGAGTGTTATCAACACTCTGGTTCAAGCTCGTAAGCCAGTTACTCGTGGTATCTACCATAAAGTGTGAAGGACTTACTTGTACTGGTGTGAAGAGCGTGGCTTTTCCTGTCATAAGGTTAAAGGGACACTGAACCCAAATTTTTTCTTTTGTGATTCAGATAGAGCATGGAATTTTAAGCAACTTTCTAATTTACTCCTATTATCAAATTTTCTTTATTCTCTTGGTATCTTTATTTGAAATGCAAGAATGTAAGTTTAGATGCCGGCCCATTTTTGGTGAACAACCTGGGTTGTCCTTGCTGATTGGTGGATAAATTCATCCACCAATAAAAAAGTGCTGTCTAGAGCTCTGAACCAAGAAAAAAAGCAATAAAAATAGCAAGAGAACAAAGAAAAATTGATAATATGCGTAAATTAGAAAGTTGCTTAAAATTGCATGCTCTATCTGAATCACAAAATAATTTTTTGGGGTTCAGTGTCCCCTTATCTTGTTTTCCATGCTGATAAGGCAGTTTTACGTACTAAATTAAGTGTCGGACCGTAACATTAATCAAGAAATTGTTGTTTCTTCTTTGTGTCCTAATCCAATCCTTCTTCAGCAAAGGAACGCTTGCTTCACATGTGGATGTGGTTCGTGCCGTGAAGTTCTATCTTCAGGCTACTAAGGAATTCAGACAATCTTCCTCTTTGTTTGTCATCTATACAGGGAAGCATAAGGGGCAGAAGGCTTCTACAACTTCCCTATCTTTCTGGTTGAAGAGTGTCATCTGCTTAGCTATGAGACAGTGGGTCGACAGCCTTCTGAGAGGATAACGGCTCATTCCACTAGAGAAGTGGCTTCCACCTGGGCTTTTAAGAATGAAGTCTTCTTGGAGCTTGGGTATAGTTTTCCCAACAGTAAGGAATAAAGTTGTGGACTCTAACTGCCTTATGCTTACCAGATAAATTCCTTTCTTTCCTGGCAGGAAGGCCACAAACCCGCCCGTAATTTATTTTTTTGATGGATGGCTCCCTTTTTATATTATTTCCTCTGGCACCTGTATACCCTGATGTTTCTCCTACTTTTCCTTGTTCCTAGGGCAGAATGACTAGGGGACAAGGGAAGTGGGAGAGATATTTAAGCCTTTGGCTGGGGTGTCTTTGCCTCCTCCTGGTGGCCAGGTGTTGTATTTCCCAACAGTAAGGAATTAAGTCATTGACTCTCCCTGCCAGGAAGGAAAGGAATTTATCTGGTAAGCATAAATTGTTTCATTTTTAAACAATTTAGTGTAACATAGTATGATATTATCATAAAGCATATGCATATATACAGGAGAAATAATAAAAGCAGACTCCCCACACAACACTTTTAACAGCAAATAAAAAAATTGGTTTAAAAAGCATTCAAGTGGAGAGACAATTTTTTTTTTTTTTTTTATTTAGATAATATCGTCATCATACAACATATAAAGAGTAAAGAAAAAAAAAAAGAACAGGAAACAGGTTTAAGGACTCGCAGGTCCTTAGCATATAAATTCACAAACAAGGAAGTATTTACAAGTAACATCAGATTACTAAATTGGGGATGGGGGGGGAATGGTAGGGGTAGGATGGGGGTTGGGGTCCAGGTTCAGAAAGGAGAGATATAGGAGCTATTGATTGGTGGAGGAGTTGGTTTTACTCAGTGGCTATAATATTTGGTTTTCATAAGGTGCTAAACTTTGCTTTTCAGTCTGCTCAAACAAGTTCGAAGAGGTCTGATTTTATTGAGTGAGTAGAAGATGTTCTTTTCTATGGTGTAAATATATGCCATGTAGTTGAGTATTTGGGTGGGGAAGTGTCTTTCCAAGACTTGGCTATAGCAGCTTTGACTGTGGTAAAAAGATACATAGGAAGGAATGATGTTTAGGGAGGGTATGGGTTCCTATGTGAAGTAGGGGAAGGGCTGGTGTTTTAGGTAAGGGGATACCCATTTTAGATAGAACAAGGAAGAAGGTATTCCATAGTAGTCTTATTTTGGGACAATCCCACCAGATATGCATGGTGTCTCCAATATGTCCGCAGTTACGCCAACATAGAGGGGTGACATTGTCGTACACGCGAGGCGTGTAGGGATATAGTACCAGTGTGTTAACAGTTTATGATAAGTTTCCCTCATAGTAATGCAGTTTATCGCAATTTTGGTCAATGTTAGGGTATACTGCCATGTTTGAGGAGGGATAGTGGTGTCTAAGTAGGTCTCCCATGTTTGTAGGTGGGGTAAGTTATCTGATTTCTATTTCCCAATAAGGTGTAGTGTGTGGAAAGAGGTTTACAAAGTCTTTAGCTGCGTTTCCTAGTGGTTTCACAAACAAAGGGAGGGCAGGATAATTCAGGTGTGAGGCCCCAGCTCTTTAATCTAAAATACTCAAATGTCATGTAGTGCGGGATGGCAGTGTCTGGGCTTATCCCGTCTAAGGTGCAGAAGCGGGTTTGCGGAGAGGGTATCCAAAGGTCTGAGACATTACGAACCCCAAGTTGTGCCCTGTAGTTGTATATGGCGAGGTAGGGATGCTTTTTCAATTATGCCCTTATAATATTTTTATGCAATTTTGTTTTAATATTTTTTTTTAAGATGGTGTTAATATGAGTGTAACTGTACTGTTGTATGTATTTTTGATGTGTTTTGTGCAACTTTTTTGACTTGCATAACAGTTAACCAGAGCTCAAGCTTTCAACTTGTAATACGTGTGCTACGTCCGATGCGTGCAAAGAGCTACGATAAACCTTATCGCTTGCGCACAACAGTTAGTGCGCCACTTGTAATCAAGCCCTTTATTTAGCTAAACGTATCAAAATAGGCGAGTGATGGAATAAAACTAAAATATTAGTCACTGCTGTGTGCATAAACATACTGTGCTTGATTTCTTGCTATTATTTCTTTTATTTGGCTTGTATTATATATTTTTTAATTTCTGCAATGAGCTAAAATATTATAACTGTTAGGTCTATATATTGAGGCCAATTTATCAAATGTCTGTCGGACCTGATCCGACAGTGTGGATCAGGTCCGACAGACATCGCTGAATGCGGAGAGCAATACACTCTCCCTATTCAGCATTGCACCGACAGCTCTTGTGAGCTGCTGGTGCAACGCCGCCCCTACTGCAGACTTGCGGCCAAGGAGTGTCAATCAACCCGATCGTACACGATCGGTTTGAATTCCAGCGATTCCTGTCCGCCTCATCAGAGCAGGCAGAGTTATGGAGCAGCGGTCATTAGACCGCTGCTTTATAACTGGTGTTTCTGGCGAGTCTGCAGGCTCGCCGGAAACACGGGCCCTCAAGCTCCGCACGGGGCTTGATAGTTAGGCCCCATAGTCCTTTATTTTATAGTTATTTTATAAGTATAACTTTTTTTGTTTACAAATATATAATCCAGTTTGGATTTTGCACACATCTTTATTATAGAGCAAACACAATTAATCTTGTATATGAAACAAACAAGGATCAATATTCAGTTATAAACATCAATCAAATAGATATAGCTTTCATGTTTAGATGTAATTTTGTGTAATTACAGAGTAACGCTGAACACCACTTAATAGCAAATGTTATTGTACTTTATTATTTGTCTGCAATAGGAAGCAGAATTGTCTGCTGAGACACTAAAACCTCCTGCTTATTTATACAAAACATCTTATATTATCTACAGCATAACACATTCAAAATGATAAACCTTGCAAAAGTATAACTCTATAAAGTTAGATGGAGAGAAAACCAACTCTATATTTAATGTATATTTTAGTCACACAAAAATAGATCTACTCCAGTTCATTACTGTAACTATGTTAAACAGTTATAGCAAACTGAAACACAATTTCCTGTTTGTAATTAAAAAATATATAATCCCTCACTGCAGAGTAACTAAACAAGAGGACAGTGATTAGTAACAGCAATTTTAAATAAAATAGTAGTGACCAGTTGTATTAGATCACACATGTACAAACCATCAACAAAGTGATCAAACCTAAGAAATACAGATGGTGTAGCTATAAAACCCCAAAAGCCAAATATTCTACATCCCTGCACAGAGGTACTGAGAGATATTGCATGGTAACACATAGCAATACTAATATATGTATGCAGAAATAGTTATACAGTCCTGTAAACAGGCCTGGTCCCCATTAACCCCCCCCACCCATAGAAAAAAGTACCTTGTCTGAGTATCTGTGATATGTTTAACACTGATTAACTCCCAAGAATAATATATAAATGTGTCTTATTTGTCATATTATATAAATAACTGACTTACAATGCTTTTGTTGGCTTTTAAAAATTAGTAAGCTACAGCACTAGAATATTTTAAAAGCTCATTTTATTTTAGAATTATAAAAAAAAAAACAGATTGTTTCACAATGTACATAAATATGTGTAGGAGCAATTTTTATTTTAGAATTATAAAAAAAAAACAGATTGTTTCACAATGTACATAAATATGTGTAGGAGCAATATATGTACCTACATTAGCTGCAGAATATTTATATTAATATTTGCAATGGACTTTAGACATCATATATGGAATACAGTAACACAATACTAATTAATTTCTATCTCTTTTGTATTTACTTTAAATAACCTTTTTGTCTTTGCATGTAAATAGAGACTTCAAAATCTTTCGAAGATGTTAATGTCAATCAACTAATGTTACAATCCTGATAATTATCTATTCTTTCAGAACACTAACAATGACCTCTTTCCTTTTGTTAGCCCCTATACAAGATGTCTGTGCATGGAAAACAGGCTATATTGAGTTTATTGTTTGGTGTTTTATTACAGCGTTGTAGTACCCCTTCCTCTCCCACTGGAACAATGTCTCCTACGGGATCTGGTGGACCCTTCATCACATTGGATGATCACCAAGGGCAGTGGCTTAGAAGACGACGACTTGATGGAGCTATCAATCGTGTACCCATGGGGTTCTACCAGAAAGTATGGAACATCTTACAGAAAGTGAGTTATTACGTTATTTTCCAGTCAAGAGGATTATTGAATTAACCTGGCAACATTCTTTCCAATTTACTTCTATTATCAAATTTACGTTATTCCCATGATATGCTGTGTTGGAGAGATACCTAAGTAGACATCTATTGCAAATGGATAACTTTCTTGCAAAACTGCTGCCATATAGTGCTTCAGAAATGGTCTGGCTCCTAAGCATATGTCCCTGCATTTCAGCAAAAGATACCAAAAGAACAAAGAAAAATTGATAATAGAAGTAACTAAGAAAAATGTTTAACATTGTATGCTCTATTTGAATTAAAAAAGAAAACTTTTGGGTTTCCCTTTAACTTACTATTAGACAAACTACATGTCTCTAGGCATTAATGTAGTTTTTAAGGATTATAGTTGGCATAGTGAAGAGTAATACTTCATGGGCCAGTAAAGTTAATATTAAATTTACATGATTCAAATAAAGCATGCAATTTAAAAAAACAACAACTTCCCAATATACTCTTATTATCAAAATGGCTTATAGCTGTCTCATTACAGTTTGACGGAAAATTAGATTAACTTTGAAAATTGCCAGAAAATATTCAAAGTCAGTTCTAGTATATTTACTGATTCTTTAAGTGATTCTATGGTTATATAGAGTTGGGTTTGTAGTATTAGCTCAGCTTACTGCATGTCTTTTAAACTGGTCTTTTACAAAAGTAGTGTCCCAGATTCAGCAAACATGAGTCATCTTCAGAAGACCGACTTCTCCGGGTCATATTTTATTCGGTTAGAAATTTCTGACACAAGTTAAAATTCACAATGTCCAAACTAATTTTCTTTCTAGAATTAGATGGGAAGTGAAGAAATGTCTCACTGGATAATCTTCTACATACTGAATGAGGGCCTGGTTCCTTTGTTATAGCTTATAATTGTATCTTTTCTCTTTATTTACTTCTTTTGGTTCTGTTCTAGTGTCATGGATTGTCAATTGATGGATACGTTCTTCCTTCCTCAACCACCAGAGAGGTAAAATATATAGTATTTCATTTACTATGGATAATAAACTACTGTAAATAATAGTGTAGGAAATATAGGATTGCTCACAATTAAAATGCCCAGAACAAAGAAGTATTAGTTCTATTACAACTCAATATTGTCAAGCAGAATTGAAACGGAACCTGTTATTTGTTGTTTTTCAATTTCAATGGGCTTTTAACCCCTTCCCGCCCAGACTTATTTGTCTACATTGTGTGATTTCAATGATGGTATTGTGTCTGGGGGAGTGCCTATGACGCTAGGCACGCAATCCAGCCAGTGATCCCATTAAAGAGACACTGAACCCAAATTTTTTCTTTCGTGATTCAGATAGAGCATGCAATTTTAAGCGACTTTCTAATTTACTCCTATTATCAATTTTTCTTCATTCTCTTGCTATCTTTATTTAAAAAGGAAGGCATCTAAGCTTTTTTCTTGGTTCAGAACTCTGGGCAGCACTTTTTTATTGGTGGATGAATTTATCCACCAATCAGCTAGAATAACCCAGGTTATTCACCAAAAAAGGGCCGGCGTCTAAACTTACATTCTTGCATTTCAAATAAACATACCAAGAGAATAAAGAAAATTTAATAATAGGAGTAAATTAGAAAGTTGCTTAAAATTTCATGCTCTATCTGAATCACAAAAGAAAAAATTTGAGTTCAGTGTCCCTTTAAGGAAGTGCCTTTGGCTTCAGTACAGCCAAAAGGCTAGGACCTTTTATGCCATCCTAAGGGCGTTAAAGCCCAGTGCGGTTAGGACGACATAGAATGTCCTATGGGCAGGAAGGGGTTAAGTTGTGTGGCTTATTGTTTTTACAAACATTTATGAACAATTATTAAGAACTGCTTTCAATTTGCAAGTTGCTGCTGAATAATCCCATTCTGTAAATTAGTTTTTAATTTTAATTTTAATTTGGATTCCACCTCCTCCTGACAGTACTAGGCCCTTCCTTGTAGTACTCGCCATATAAAAACCTTCAAAGTCTAAAGGGCTGATGATCACAAACTCACTGGCAAGGAGAGAAACCACACCCTGTTTAGTTGATAAACAGCTCTAAAGGTAAACATCTGTGTTTCTGAAATTCTTGAAGGACCTTGCAGTACTGACAATACTGTTTAGATAATCTCCCCACAGCAGAGAGCTTTAGATCAGTGGCCATTTGTTACCAGATATTCTGACTTAAACCCTTTTGCTGTTAAGCCTTTTGTCACCCCAGTGACATTTTGAGCTTTTTTGCTACCTACATTTAAACCCTTTTGTAAATAAAATTTCAGTGAGTGACCCACACAAATGATATATTGTGTTTTTTTCAGCAGGCCCAGCAGATTCACAATATACCATTATTATATTTCTAATTCATGGTATGAGAGAAAGCTGCAGCAAAAACTGTAAAAAAAAAAAAAGAAGTATAATTTCTTCTTAGATTTTAGTAAATAATACTTTTAAATGGCCAAGTGACCACTGGTGTTACTTTAATCACCTTACAACATTGTTATCATGGGTAGCCACATGTGAAATAGGGGCCCATACAAGCTTTTGGGGTTATAATATAGATTAGAGAAGCCCCATTATTCAGTTCAGTATTAAAGCACTTTTTATTTTTTATTTCAACGTGTTCGAAAAGCCACAATTGTAATTGCGGCAAAATAAAAAGTGCCCTTTTTTCTGGCCAAAAATCTGCCAAAAACAAAACGTCTGTTCTTACATTTTGTGAGATTTTACTCAAGAATGAAGATTAACAATGCAGGGAATTAATAGGAAACATCCAATTCAATCTCACTAACATAATTTCTCACTGTACAGAATGGGTTTAGTTGTTCTTTCTGTACAGTGAGAAATTAGAGTTTTGCATGATTTAAGTGGCTTATATTACATACAAATAACACATCCTACACACATGCACTGTAACCATAATGCCTAGCTCAAATAGTAAATAATTAATGTACAGATTTATTATTATTTTTAAACTGAAAAGGTTAATTTCACACATGTAAACTGTTATTGCCACTTCACAATGTACAATGGTATCAGTCCAAACTCCTGTAATGTAAGGGATAGACCAACTAAATGACCATTGTGTTAGTGATTTGCATTTGTTTAACATGAAACTGATAGGTTTCTGGAAACTTAATAATGGGTAACAGCTGATCATTTTGTGTTTGTCCGAAAAAAAACTTTATTTACAACTTGTAATGAGTGTACAGAGGCTTGCAGTATACTCACAGTATCCATTACACTCATGCAGAATTAGCATCATATTTCTCGTGCACAATAACACTTCCCTTGTTGTCTAGGCCTAGGGGTTGTCACATGAACTTAAAGCCCATAGAAGACCCTTAGCAATTTATGCTTCATACACATGTGGTAATTTGGAATTCTTGAAATAATATACTGGAAGCTTCTTGTTTTAAATCTTTTGAAATCGTTAAAGGCACTGCTGTCTCTGGTGCTTTTTATTGTCCTCCATATCTGCAATCACATTACTTGCATAACAGCTTTGGATTGGCTCTGTCCTCATGCATAAGTACCTACACTGTCAGAAATAAATTTCAAACATTGAACCTTTAGGGGTACAACAGCTTGTCACTGGGGCAGTACCCTCAAAGGTACACCCACTGTACCCTTTAACATGGGTACAAATTAGTTCCCCTTGCAGATTGTACCTTTCAAAGGCAAATATGTACCTTTGGTGACTAGATTGGACCTCAGTGCTATGGTACCATAATGTACCCTTAAATAATTTTGCAAATTTGGCCTTTTAAGGGTACTGCCCCAGTGGCAAGCCCTTTGTACCTCATGATGGCAAATTTGTACTCTACACAGCATATTAACCCCTTAGTGACCAGACCACTTTTCCATTTTCTGACCGTTTGAAACCAGGGCTATTTTTACATTTCTGCAGTGGTTTTTTTTAGCTTTAATTTTACTCTTACTCATTTACTGTACCCACACATATTATATACCGTTTTTTCGCCATTGACTTTTTAAAGATACCATTATTTTCATCATATCTTATAATTTACTACAAAAAAATTATAAAATATGATAAAAAATGGAAAAAACACACTTTTTCTAACTTTGACCCCCAAAATATGTTACACATCTACAACTACCAAAAAACAACCATGCTAAATAGTTTCTAAACTTTGTCCTGAGTTTAGAAATACCCAATGTTTAAATGTTTTTTTGCAAGTTATAGGGCAATAAATACAAGTAGCACTTTGATAGTTCCAAACAATTTTTTTTCTTCAAAATTAGCGATAGTTACATTGTAACACTGATATCTGTCAGGAATCCCTGAATATCCCTTGACATGTATATATTGACATGTATATATCTGTTTTAGTAGACAACCCAAAGTATTGATCTAGGCCCATTTTGGTATATTTCATGTCACCACATTTCACCACCAAATGCGATCAAATAAAAAAAACGCTAACTTTTTCATAAACTTTAGATTTCTCACTGATATTATTTACAAACAGCTTGTGCAATTATGGCACAAATGGTTGTAATGCTTCTCTGGGATCGACTTTCTTCAGAATTAGCAGACATATATGGCTTTGGCATTGCTTTTTGGTAATTAGAAGGCCGCTAAATGCCGCTGCGCACCCCACTTGTATTATGCCCAGCAGTGAAGGGATTCATTTTAGCTTTAGTGTAGAGATCAGTTTCCCACCTGACAAATCCCACCCCTGATCCCTCCCTGACCCCTCACAAACAGCTCTCTTCCCTCCCTCATCCCACAATTGTCATTACCATCTTAAGTACTGGCAGAAAGTCTGCCAGTACTAAAATAAGCCTTTTTTTTTTTTTAAAAAGCATTTTTTTAAAATATATAAATAGTTTCTGCAGTAAGGTTCCCCCTAACCCCCCAACCTCCAGGATCCCCCAAATGGCTCTCTTAAACTCCCCCCTCTTCCTATTTGTTGCCATTTTAGGTACTGGCAGGCAGTTTAACAAATTTGCTAATTTTATTATTTTTATTTTACCCCATTTTTCCGTATTGTAGCTGCCCCCTCTCAATATCCTACCCCCCTCTCAGATCCCATTACAAACAATTATTTCCCCCCTCCCTCTCCATCTCCCTCGCAATTAACAGATTGGTCGCATGCACGCCCTCCCGTCCCCCTTCCTGGAACAGTGGCCAGAAATAGTCCAGCGATGGGCCTCCCACCCGCCTCCCTGCAGCTGCTCCCACCAACGATCGGCACCATCGCTGGCCGATGCAGAGAGGGCCACAGAGTGACCCTCTCTGCATCGGTGAGCAAAAAAATGTATTGCAGTGATGCCTCAATATCGAGGCATCACGGCAATACCTTGAAAGTGGCTGGAAGCGATCAGGATCGATTCCACCGCTTGAAAGCCCTGAGGACGTACAGGGTAAGTCCTTGGTCATTAAGTGACATTTTTTGTAGGACGTACCCTCTGCATCGGTGAGCAAAAAAATGTATTGCAGTGATGCCTTAATATCGAGGCATCACGGCAAGCGATCAGGATTGATTCCACCGCTTGAAAGCCCTGAGGACGTACAGGGTACGTCCTTGGTCGTTAAGTGAAATTTTTTGTAGGACGTACCCTGTACGTCCTTGGTCATTAAGGGGTTAAAATGCTGTTTCATCAAATTTATTGTATAACATTCAAATATGCATTCATTTAATGCATCATTTTTAAGACAGTATTACAATAGCCACACTGCATTTTTATAAGTTTGGTTAGTGTAGCCAAACAGCAGGTCCTAAGACTGCTACATGAATTCCTGAAAGAACCGGGGTAAACAACAAGTTCCTAAAGGAGCTACTCAACATGTTTTATTTCATTCTGTACTAGACTCTAACAACACCCCATTTAACTTATGGTGACATGCCACATAAAACATAAATATATAGAAAACATATAAAAAACAACATAATAATAAAAATGTAACTCTATCGAAAGGAAGGGGGATTCAGGGAGGGGATAAACAATAAAACTTACAACCATACATTGAATTGTCACTCTATGCAAAATACATGCAAATTCATCTATTTCCCCAGTACACATTTTGGTGATGAACCTTCTACCAATAGATGGAGCTGTGTTACACATGTCAAGGAACTTTCAACCAATAGATGGTGCTATGGCGTGCTATACAATGTCCATGTATGTGACTGGGGAATGGTTACAATTTTATTTTATTTTTTTCTTAAACAGCTCTTGTTTATTTTATAGAGTTTAAAATGAAATTAATTCTCTGTAATTTTAGTTAATACATTTGTTTTATCTTTAAGAGTTATCATCTTGATGCTCTAAATATAAACATTACAATGTTAAGTTCTTGTTTGCTATTTAGAATCAGCAACAAAGTATCATTGAAGATATGGGTTGTTAAGCATTTTTTTGTTGCTTTGCCCATCTTTTGCATATTACCAACAACCATTGAACATGAATTATTTTGCTGTACAACATGTATGTTAAATTCATTTTTGGTGACTGCCAGGTATGTGTTCAATTAATAATTGAGGTGCACAAATTATATGGACTTGTGGGGTGTGGCAGCCTTGAACCACCCACCCCCCTAAACCTTTTAGATACACAAGTGATTGTACCTTTTTGGGGGGATTAAATGGTACAGACATGGACCCTTTGACAGTTGGAAACATATTTGTACCTTATTTACCGCAAAATGGTACATATTAGTTCCTTAAGATGTAATTGTGATCCATTGAGGGTACAACCACAGCAGTTCACAAACATATACCAACCATACCCTTTTTCTGACAGTGTGTATGATGCTTTAAATTGTACACCAAGGGCATCTGAAAGGGTTGGGATCTTTAGGTTACTTGACTTTGTTTTTTTAAACATATCTTTATATATTTAATCATCATTTAAGTATTATCTGTGCTGCTGTTTGGTATCAAAGTCTTAAATGGTACCTTATTCCACAGTCTAGTGCGTTCTTACTTCCCTGTAACACAATATAAATATATACATTTGTTTTACTCAGATGACTGCTGGGGAGATAAAGTTTGCTGTTCATGTGGAATCTGTTCTTAACCATGTTCCACAACCTGAGTACAGACAGCTGCTAGTGGAAGCCATTCATGTGTTGACGCTTGTGACGGACATGGATGTAGAGAGCATTGGGGGAATTATTCATGTTGACCAGATTGTTCACTTGGCCAGTGACCTATTTCTTAAGGATCAGGTATAGAATGCAAACACAGATTGCATGATGAATAAAATGATCACAATTTTTTTTTCTCTGTTTACATGAATGCTTTCTGATGTGCTTGTCAATAATTTCTATTATTATTATTATTAAAGGTACATGAAACTTTTATTATATTTACTTTTTTCTCTTGATATGTTTTGATACCTAGTTAGACTGAGGAGTGTGGCATGTGTCTGGAGCACTACATGGGAGCAGTTTTGCAACAATGTGTGTACGAATATTATACATTGTTGCAAACACTACTACCATCTTGTGGCATCTTCTGTGCTCTATATCTATCTATCTATCTATGAATGAACATAGCATCTTAAGTGCAGAGTTAACCTTGAACTTCAAGTACATAAGTGGGAAAAAGGATTGATTAATGCAAGTGAGCTTATCCTGAATAGAAAGTTGGAGCCAGGAAGCAGAATATTCTGTTCCAAACTTGGATATATTAGCTAATTATCTGTTTATCACAAGTGTTTATAAGGAATGTTTCTGCGTGCTTTATAGTTTGTACGTTAGGTAACACGTAGACAAGAATATACATTTTGTTCCCGGTCCAGTGTAGATTGTAATACTTGTGTATTGCTTCTTATGATCACTTTTGTTTGATTCATGAGGTTCTACCAGGAGCAGCCACCGTATTTGTCTCTGCAGTTATTTGCTTTTACTGCTCTACAGTTTTTTGGTTTTGTATGGTTGCCTTATTTCTCACAATAACATAGTTAAGAAAGTTTTTATTTTATTTTGCAGAAAGCCCTAGGAGCAGCTGACTTCTACCTTGACCAAGACCAAGCAACAGGAATTTGCAACTTTCTCTATGATAGTGCTCCAAGTGGGGCTTACGGGACCATGACTTACCTGACTAAAGCGGTGGCAAGCTACTTACATGACGTTTTACCCAGTTCAAGTTGTTTGATGCAGTAATAAGTTGGGATGCAACGGACTGATAATTGCTCATATTTGTTGCTCTTTTTTCAGCATTCTGGCTTAGCATGGGCTACTCCATTCTTTTAGAAAACATCTATTCAATCGAGTGATTGAAAGCAAGATGTCTACAGTAATTCACACAACCACTATTATGTTTTATTTATAGTTAGTTCACAGTTTACACAGCATACTTGTAGTAGGATTTTTATTTCACTATTTTGAGACACCAATCAAATTTTCATTACATATTGGCATAATTGTATCAAAAATATGAGACATTTTGCTGAGAGGCACTTTTAATACTTAGAGACATTTTAGAATAAAAATAAATGTATTTTTTTCTTTTTTATATAAATTCCTTGGAATTATTATGTGTTTAACCCCTGCAAAGGTGTTAAATACATAGTCAAATTTCCAGCTGATAAGCCTATCAGGACAAGGCATAGATAGATATTCTCCAATCACTGGCCTTATTCCTATTTGGAGCAAAATAAAGATGTTACGGTAGTGTAACTTCAACAATTTGTTTAAAAATGGCCTGCTCTAACAAATTAGATATTTTATCCAATAGAATGTCCCTCTAATAGAATTTTTCTTGTGCATCTTTTAAGTTCCTGCACTTAATTCTGAAGAACTGTGATAATTTGGAAGTGGAAACAGGCCGCAGTTAGGGGCGATAGTCCTGAACTAGATTTTCTCAGGCTCTAGCTAACTACTTGCACACAAGTAAATGAGAGAAGCAAAACAACAAGACAATAAAGTTGTATCTGGTATGTAAATTACAAGTCACTCGCAGTGTAAACAGAACCAAATAATGTTTTCCTGGGAAGTTTTAACATTGTATTGCATTCAAAGAGCAGAGTGTTAGACAAACAGAAAAAACACATTTTGCAGCAAAGCATTTGAATTACATTTCAGGGTAACTATAGTTTATTTTCATGCCTTTATTTTAATAATATTAGATCAGTTACACCAAAGGGCATTAATTGTATATATTACAGATTTATTTTAATCTTCTTTTTTTTCTTTTTAAAGTCAAAGATTAAGCAAGTTACAGGGTTGTTTGTATAGGTACATATATTGCAGTCCCTCATATTTAAGTATGCACATCTTATCTGCTCATGCACACCAGGTACTGAACTGGAAGAGCGCATGCTTAGGTAAAGGGGAAATACTTATTGGTTTATTTCATTTTAAGTAAGCTACTGTAATTTGTGGACAAATGGATTAAAGCCCACACATTTTTCAAGAACCTAAAGGTACAAATTCCACTACTGAATAAAAGTGTAACTTATTTGTTCTGTTTAATTTATGTGAAATAATCGTTACAGTTCATGTAAAGATTGCCGGTAGACCATTTTCTGCTATATATACACAGATGTTTATTCTTATATAATTGTGTTAGAAGGTGAATGGTCTTTTTGCAATATTTGAGTGGGTAGACAAACCTTTTTTATGCACTGTGATATATAAAACATTATGATTGTATAGCAAGTGCAACTAGTGATTATAGCCTATACATCAAGCCATTTCATATTTTTAAATTAAGATGGTGAATTATTACAATCATGTTGCCTTTTTAAAACTGTAAATTATGCATTTTTATTATATTGTTTTATATTTGCAATAAGAGCAACATTGTTTTGCAGAATGTATCTGTTTTGTTTAGATTATTTCTGACTTTAAAGGAAAAGAAACATACATTTGTAGCTATTTTGCATTTATTAAAAAAAGTTATGTATTAGATTTATTTTAATATTTTACTTTGTTGCAGTTGGTAACTACTTGCATATTATGTTTATTTGTCCACATTATTTTCAAACAATTAGCTAAAGATTGTATTATACAAAGCAGAGCTACAGTGGGACATTACCTCTAGATATATTTATAGAAACTTACCAAATATGGTAAAAAGACACTATCTACTTTTCAGCAACAAGAATGTGTATTTACTGGGTAATTATATTAACTCTTGACTACCAGAGATTGGCTATGTATTGCACAATGTTTGTTTTTTTCTTTGGCAAGCAGGAGGTTAAAGTGAAGGTCCATTTTGATGAATTGGTGCCCGGTTTTTAATAAACCTATTAAAAACAAGGGCACTTTAATTCATCAAAATTGATATTTCACTGTTTTCTTCAAAAACTTACCTTTTAATTCTGGCAGCCGCTCCAGCACTTCCTCCACCCGTCGCAAGCCGTCTTCGCGGGTCCAAAATGACGAATCCGGCTTCCTCCAATCACAGCGTTGCATCAGGCCAAGATTCCCCCGGGGGGAAGCTGTGATTGGAGGAAGCCTGATTCATAATTTCTGACGTCTGCAGAGGCTTCCGATGGCCGGGGGAATCGCTGGAGCGGCATTCAGGATTAAAAGGTACGTTTTTGAAGAAAACAGTGAAATGCCAATTTTGATGAATTAAAGTGCCCTTGTTTTTAATAGGTTTATTACAAACCGGGCACTAATTCATCAAAATGGACCTTCAATTTAATGCACAATGTAGAAATGTGCCTATGCGACATTAAACAAGCTTTATTGGATATGTTACATGAGAACAATTGCATAGTTATTTATTAAGATGATAAAACAAACTGCAGGTTTCAATGTTGGCTTATTTTATTAAACGTTACATTATGTGAATATAGAATCGTCAGCTGTTAGTTTTATTTTGTCACTGAATACATATATATAATTTGTTGTAGTTATTAAAATAATTTTATATATTTATTTTAATGTCAAAGTTACATTTATTTGTATTTACATAAATAAAATAATAAATATTTTAATTTGAATAGTAATTAAACTTCACTACAGGCATGTGTATAAATTTAGGCTTAAATGAAAACATATTGTTTATTGCTACCTATTTAAATGAAATATGTGCAACGTGCTATGTAAAAAACAAATGTTTATGATTTTGTTGTTATTGAATGTTAATAGTGATCTATTTATTAATTTAATGTTATGTTTTTCATTTTTAAACACATTTTATTTTCTCTGTATATTTGGTTTTCTGAAATCATCTGAACAGTTGCCAATTATTTTTAATTGGAAATACAATCTTGAAACCTTTGAGTGTTACACACATTTTATTGCCTGCATTGCATAGCAATCTCTTAAATATTAAATTATTCAAGTTTTTTTTGTCCCCAGAACTATAACTAAATGGTGTGGGATCACTTTAATGTATTGTTCTGTGTTTCTTTCTTCTATATATAGCTAAACTCAATATATAAAGAAAAAAATAAAACTGTGGTATTTCCAATTTCTGTTATAATTTGGTTTGGTTTATTTGTCTTGAACGTGATAGCCAAGGGAATTGAATCAAAAACATAATTTATGCTTACCTGATAAATTCACTTCTTTCATGGTGATGAGAAAAACATTCGCCTAGATTACGAGTTTGGCGTTAGCCTTAAAAAGCAGCGTTGAGAGGTCCCAACGCTGCTTTTTAACGCCCGCTGGTATTACGAGTCAGACAGGTACAGGTGTACCGCTCACTTTTCTTCCGCGATTCGAGGCTACTGCAAATCCCCTTACGTCAATTGCGTATCCTATCTTTTTAATGGGACTTGCCTAACGCTGGTATTACGAGTCTTGGAAGAAGTGAGCGGTAGACCCTCTCCTGTCAAGACTTCTTCCGCATTTAAAAGTCAGTAGTTAACGCCGGAACATAAAATTCTTAACTAAAGTGCTAAAAAGTACACTAACACCCATAAACTACCTATTAACCCCTAAACCGAGGCCCCCCACATCGCAAACACTATAATAATTTTTTTTTACCCCTAATCTGCCGACCGGACATCGCCGCCACCCACATTATACTTATGAACCCCTAATCTGCTGCCCCTAACATCGCCGACACCTACATTATATTTATTAACCCCTAATCTGCCGCCCACCAACGTCGCCGCCGCCACCTATCTACAATTATTAACCCCTAATCTGCCGACCAGACATTGCCACCACTTTAATAAATGTATTGTCATCCAGACCCTTTACATAGAACAGTTTGCTGTCTTCCAGGGGCTCGTGTTAGGCATATTGTGGAGCGTATTGATAGATTGTTAGAGGGATGCGGGTCTGATCCTGCAGTCATGGTGCATATTGGTACTAATGAAGAAATCAGTGGGAGATGGAGAGTCCTAAAAAATGACTTCAGGGAGTTAGGTAGCAAGCTTAAAGCAAGGACATCCAAAGTAATATTTTCTGAGATATTACCAGTGCCGTGTGTTAACTCAGTAAGGCAGAAGGAGCTAAGGTCTGTTAATTCATGGCTAAAAACATGGTGTAAAAATGAGGGGTTTGAGTTTTTAGAACACTGGGCTGATTTTTCACTAGGGTACAAATTGTACAGTAAGGATGGATTGCACCTGAATGACATGGGTGCAGGTGTGTTGGGGGAAAGGATGGTAGCACGTTTAGAGAACCTTTTAAACTAGGCAAAGGGGGGGAGGGTCAATTTGAACAAAATAGAACAGAGAGATCAGTGTCTGAATATGTCTCTCCATTAATATCTCAAGGAAGGGATGACTTAAGAAATGTCACATTAGAAAGTATAGAGGAAAGTACACCAAGTAGCAGCAGAAAGCACATGAAAATTAAATGTATGACAACAAATGCAAGAAGCATGACAGGTAAAATGGGGGAGCTGACGCTCTTAGTTGCAGAAGAGGACTATGATGTTATCAGTATAACTGAAACTTGGTGGGATGATTCACATGACTGGGCAGTTAACTTAGAGGGGTATACATTATTTAGGAGGGACAGGAATAATAAAAGGGGTGGAGGAATCTGCATGTATATTAAACCTGACCTTAAACCTACAATAAGGGAAGATATTTATGATACAAGTGACAATGTAGAGACCCTGTGGGTTGAAATAAAGAGTGGGGGGAAAAATCCTAAAAAAATATTACTAGGAACATGCTACAAGCCTCCCAACATTAGTGACCCAGAGGAAACTCAACTACTAATGCAAATAGGTAAGGCTGCTAATAACAGTGCTGTAATTATGGGAGATTTTAACTACCCTGATATAAACTGGGCCAATGAAACTAGTAATTCAGCTAAGGGGGATAGATTTTTAAATGTTCTCAGGGATAACTTCTTGTCACAATTAATAGAGGAGCCAACTAGGAGTAAAGCTATATTGGATTTAGTGCTATCAAACAATACAGATATAATATCAAACATAGAAATCAAAGAACATTTGGGTAACAGTGATCATAACATGGTCACATTTGAAATCTCTTTTCATATGCAGTGTTTTAAAGGCTTAACTAAGACTTTTAATTTCAAGAAAGCAAAATTCAACGATTTAAGGAAATCATTAAATAATATAAATTGGGACAATGTATTTTCTAATAAAAATACAGAGGATAAATGGATAATATTTAAAAATTTGTTAAATAAATATACATATCAATACATACCATATGGTTATAAAAATAAAAATAAAAAAAATAAGCCGTTATGGCTAAATATAAATGTGTTAAAAGAAATTAGGAAAAAACGTAGGGCATTTAAATTATTAAAAGAAAATAGTACAGACTCAGCATACAATATTTATAAGGAATGTAACAAAGCATGCAAAAAAGCAATCAAATTAGCCAAAATTGAATATGAAAAATTAATTGCCAAGGATTCTAAGTCTAACCCTAAAAGGTTCTTTAAGTACATAAATAGCAAAAAATCTAAGAAGGATAATATAGGTACATTAAAATGTGTGGAGGGTAGCATGATAAATAATGACAGGGAGAAGGCTGAGGTACTAAACCAGTTTTTTTCTTCAGTATACACAAGAGAGGAACCATTGAATGATACTTTGGAACAGAATAGAACATGCCAGTCCATACCACTAACTGGGTTTTGTTTAGAGGATATCAGGAAAAAACTAAAAAATATTAAGGTAAATAAAACTCCAGGCCCAGATGGAATACACCCAAGGGTGTTAAGGGAACTTAGCACTGTTATAGACAAACCTTTATTCTTAATTTTTCAAGACTCATTATCCTCAGGCATGGTACCCCAGGATTGGCGTAAAGCTGATGTGGTGCCACTCTTCAAAAAGGGAAGCAGGGATGATCCAGGAAGCTATAGACCAGTTAGTCTGACATCAATAGTGGGGAAGATATTTGAAGGGATTATAAGGGATTATATTGATGAGCATATTCGTGTAAACAAGATTATGAGTTCTAATCAGCATGGCTTTAGGAGAAATAGATCATGTCAAACTAATCTAATTAGATTCTACGAGGAAGTAAGTAAAAATATAGATAAAGGGGAATCAGTTGATGTGATATACTTAGATTTTGCAAAGGCATTTGATACAGTGCCACATGAGAGATTAATGCACAAAATTAAGGGACTGGGAATAGCTGAAAATGTTAGCTCATGGATAAATAACTGGATAAAAGATAGGGAGCAACGAGTAGCAGTAAATGGATCATACTCAGATTGGACAAAGGTAATCAGTGGCGTCCCCCAGGGATCAGTACTGGGCCCTGTTCTTTTTAATATTTTTATAAATGACTTGGAGCAAGGATTAAATAGCGACATCTCTATTTTTGCAGATGATACTAAGTTAAGTAAGGTCATTAGGTCAGAGCAGGATGAACTCTCTTTGCAAAGGGATTTGCTAAAATTAGAACTATGGGCAAGTGAATGGAAAATGAGATTTAATACGGAAAAATGTAAGGTTCTACATTTTGGAAGTAAAAATAAGCAGGCTATGTATTTTTTAAATGGGACAAGACTTAGCCAAACACAGGAGGAAAGGGATTTGGGAGTAGTAATAGATAACAAGCTAAAGATGAGTGCACAATGCAGGGCAGCGGCTTCAAAGGCTAATAAGATACTAGCATGTATTAAAAGAGGCATTGATTCAAGGGAGGAAAGCATAATTCTGTCATTATATAAAGCCCTGGTAAGACCTCACCTTGAGTTTGGAGTGCAGTTCTGGGGACCGATTGCTAAAAAAGATATTGCAGAACTAGAAAAAGTTCAGAGAAGGGCCACAAAGCTAATAAGGGGATTGGAGAAATTAACCTATGAGGAGAGGCTAGCCAAACTGGGTCTGTTCTCTTTAGAAAAAAGGCGCTTGAGAGGTGACATGATTACTTTATATAAATATATTCAAGGCCCATATACAGAGATGGCAGAAGCTCTTTTTATTCCAAGAAAATTGGTTCTGACAAGAGGTCATAATTTAAGGTTGGAGGAAAGGAGATTTAATCTCCTGCAACGGAAACGTTTTTTCACTGTAAGAGCAATAAAATTGTGGAACTCATTACCAAAGGAGGTAGTGAATGCCAATACCATAGATACATTTAAAAATAGTCTGGATAAATTTCTGTATATAAACAAAATTCATGGATATGATTGCTAGTATTAAATGGGTCACATTTTAATGGGGTTATTTAAGCTTAACTGGAGCTTTTTGTAAGTATTTTAGATTTGTATAGGTTGAACTCGATGGACTTCAGTCTTTTTTCAACCTTATCTACTATGTTACTATGTTACTATGTATGTTATTAACCCCTAAACCGCGCACTCCCACCTCGCAAACACTAGTTAAATTTTATTAACCATTAATCTGCCTGCCCTAACACCGCCGACAACTACTTACATTTATTAACCCCTAATCTGCCACCCCCAACGTCACCGCTACCATATTAAAGGTATTAACCCCTAAACCTAAGTCTAAACCTAACCCTAACCACCCCCCTAACTTAAATATAATTTAAATTAAACAAAATAAATTTAACAAAATTAAATAAATTTTTCCTATTTAAAACTAAATACTTACCGATAAAATAAACCCTAAGCTAGCTACAATATAACTAATAGTTACATTGTAGCTAGCTTGGAATTTATATTTATTTCACAGGCAACTTTGTATTTATTTTAACTAGGTACAATAGTTATTAAATAGTTATTAACTATTTAATAACTACCTAGCAAAAATAAGTACAAAATTACCTGTAAAATAAATCCTAACCTAAGTTACAATTAAATCTAACACTACACTATCATTAAATAAATTACCTAAACTACCTACAATTAATTACAATTAAATTAAATAAACTAAATTACGGAAAAAAAACCCCACTAAATTACAGAAAACAAATTACAAGAAGTTTAAACTAATTACACCTAATCTAAGACCCTAATAAAATAAAAAAGCCCCCCAAAATAATAAAATGCCCTACCCTATACTAAATTACAAATAGCCCTTAAAAGGGCCTTTTGCTGGGCATTACTCCAAAGTAATCGGCTCTTTTACCTGTAAAAAAAAATACAATACCCCCCCCCCAACATTACAACCCACCACCCACACACCCCTACTCTAAAACCCACCCAATACCCCTTAAAAAAACCTAACACTACCCCATTGAAGATCACCCTACCTTGAGCCGTCTTCACCCAGCCAGGCACAAGTGGTCATCCGATCCGGCCAGAAGTCTTCATCCGATGGGGCAGAAGAGGACATCCAGAGCGGCAGAAGTCTTCATCCTATCCGGGCAGAAGAGGACATCTGGACTGGGAGAAGTCTTCATCCAAGCGGCATCTTCTATCTTCTTCCATCCGACGAGGAGCGACTCCATCTTGAAGACATCTGGGGCGGAGCATCCTTCCAGCACGACGGACTAACGACGAATGACGGTTCCTTTAAATGATGTCATCCAAGATGGCATCAATCGAATTCCGATTGGCTGATAGGATTCTATCAGCCAATTGGAATTAAGGTAGGAAAAATCTGATTGGTTGATTTAAGCTGTTATTGCTTATTTTCTTTAATTTATTTATTTTTTCTTTTATCTTTTTGTCATACTTAGGGTCGTTTTCATCAAGGAACCGTTAATGAATATTATAGAACTTAATGTTAGACTATTCAGATTCCTTGTATGACCTTACAAATTGTAATATAACCTTACTGTTGTATCTGGGTAAGCCAATATAAAATTTATAATTATCTTCCCCCTTACATAGAAGGGATTATCCCTCTTTTCATTTTTTCATATACCTGGTAAAGATTGGAGTCGGTCTCTTTTTTGGGGTGGGGATGTCTGTGACTTCACACATTATGTTATGTTTCTCCTGAGCCAATAGGATAGTCTGGATAATTTATTATTATCAATATACTTTCAAATATAAGTGTGCATCAGGATAATCTATATTATGTTTCTTATATGAGTTTACATATATTATAGGCCATCATGAATATGAGCGTACTTAACGAATATTGGTTGTTTGTGGTCTATTTGTGAGCGATTAACACATCTGTTTTTCCATATAAGTATGAATGAACGTTACGTGGATGAAGACAATGTGACGTAGGGGGGTGTGAATGTATTATTCAATAGGCAATTTGCAGCATCGGTTTAAATAACACCTCCTCACAAGTACCTGGACATTCCTTGACAAAGGGGCGGAGTCCCCGAAACACGCGTCGGAACCAGTAAAGACGCCATCACCTGTTCTTACTCGTGTTGTTTGAGCCACAGTGCACGCTAACTGTAAACGGCTTTCAGGACGGAGGAAGTGAGATGGGAATATTGTGACAGCGGTCCATTTCCACACTGAAGGCTACGTCGGTGACAAGTCTCACGGTAGTATCGCATATACCAGCACTTGCCGACACAGGTAACACTGTTAATCTTTATTGACCTGAGCTGCATCGAAGAAACCTGTTACTTTCACAATAATACAAGGTATTTGCGGCTTTAATTTCATGTTGGGTCAGTATACAGATTACGATAATGGAACTTTCTATGCTGTGTTAGCGAGTTCACCGTGAGTTAAAGTTTTAAAAGGTGTGAGGTTGGACCTGCAGTTCAAATATACCTCGCTTCAGTACAACCATTTACACTTTATAATTGTGGCCATTCCCACGACAGCTTTTATGGAGGGACACTTAGAGGCACAATATTGATTCTATAATTAATAATCTATGCTTTATGTGTTATTACGTTTGCATGAGTGCTCCATTTTACTTGTGATCTCTCTGTGACATAACAAAGCATGGATTACAAATACTAACAACATTTACAAGTATCCTGGGATTGTTACATCATACTTACAAGTAAACGGTTAAAAGTTAAAATTACAAAACATTACAGTTTCTCTACAAAGTATCCGGAACAAAATGAGATGACTTTGTTTCAGTAACTTTTTCATCACCTTGGATACAGTTGATGCAATTTCTGTCTTTCAATATTCAGAACTGTCCTGTTTTGTTTTAAAGTTATACTGTCACTTGATTTTTGACAGGTGGTGTTATTCTTCACTCCCTGGGGACGCCCTGGGGGTGTTATGATTACGTTGTTTATTTTGTTTTTTTTAACATATTATTAATTATTATATGGTACGGATGTGTTTGGTGGATGGGGTTTGTGTGGATGTGAGTGAGCTTACATTTTGTCTTTTCCTGCTTACATTTAAGTAGTAATTGTTTCAGATTTACCATTACATAGTGTGAAGCTATATACACTATTAAAATTCTTTGTTGAAGATTTCCAAGACTCATTGGCTGGGATTTATTTGTATTATATATATATATATATATATATATATATATATATATATATATATATATATATATATATATATATATATGTATACATCTATACATTTACATAATCTAGATATATACTGTAGGTTTAAATATATATTTGTGCAAAAAAACATCAGGTAGATATAGAAATATGTATTTATGAATACATAGAGCATATTCTTCTATGTGAAGAGCATTGGAATGTGAAATATTCCACTTTTCATGTTAGGAGTATTTTTCCCCCCACTTTTCTATTGACATCTATGGGGGAATGCGATATTCTAACTTAGGCTTTTTATTCAATAACTTTTTACTTTCAACTTGAAATAGAAGCGCAACCAAACTCGCACAAAAAGCAAACTTTTAGCGCAATTAAATCTCAAACAGGAGCTTTAAATATCGATCCACTTGTACTCTTGCCCTAAATATTGACCTTAGCTGCACCAGGACAAAAAATAATGAAAGGGTAAGTCAGTGAGTACTTATTACCAAAGCTAAAGGTATCTCCAGGAGTAGATAGATGCATTTAAAAATTGTTTGGATACATTTCTGGCTAGAAACAAAAATCAGGGATATGATTGCTTGTATTAAATGGGTCACCTTTTAGTGGGATTAATTTAAGCTCAACTGGAGCTTTTTGTAAGTATATTAGATTTGTATAGGTTTAATTCGATGGACTTGAGTCTTTTTTCAACCTCATCTACTATGTTACATGTGCCACAGGTTGAGAAACAAGGATTCATACAAAAGGCCAATCACCTTGGGGATTTTTATGTCCTTAACCCCTTAATGACAGAGGACGTGCCAGGTACGTCATAGAAAAAACTTCCCTTAATGACAGCTGACGTACCTGGTACGTCCTCTGTTGTTTGTAGTGCTGGAAGCGATCTAGATCGCTTCCAGCTGCTTACAAGGTATTGTAGTGATGCCTCAATATTGAGGCATCACTACAATCCCCCATTTTACATACCGATGCAGAAAGGGCCACTCTGTGGCCCCATCTGCATCAGCTCTGTATGGTTTACAAATACTGCCTTAATCGGTGCTGTTTTCAACTTGTATGCCATCACACTTTCCAATACTAACCGATCTTGCATGTTTCCTGTTTGTTCCCGGTGTGGCGGTTGCGGCGGGGGGGGGGGGGACGGGGGCGGCGTGTGCGCGCGCATGCCCGCGCACGCAAAATTTACAACAGCCCACACAAAAAAAAAAAAAAAGATCGATCTAGATGCAGTGGCATCTTTGTTCTGTAATAAGGGATCTGGGAGGGGGAGGGTTGAATATTATTTAGGGGGGCCAGCTACACTACAGCAAACATATATTTTTTATTAAAAAAGTTAAAAAAAAACTATTTTGGGGGGCAAATTGGGTACTGGCAGACAGCTGCCAGTACCCAAGATGGCGGCATATAGACAGAGGGGGAGGGTTAGAAAGATGTAAGGGGGGGATCAGGGAGGTTGTGGGGTAAGGGGGGATCTATCACTGCAGACTTTATGCCAAAAAAATAAAAAAAATTAAAAAAAATATTTTTATTTCAGTACTGGCAGACTTTCTGCCAGTACATAAGATGGCGGTGACAATTGTGAGGTGGGGAGGGAAGAGAGCTGTTTGAGGGGGGTCAGGGGGGGATCAGGGGGTGGGATGTGTCAGGTGGGAGGCTGATCTCTACACTAAAGCTAAAAATTAACCCCACAAGCTACCTAATTAACCCCTTAACTGCTGGGCATATTACAAGTGTGGTGCGCAGCAGTATTTAACGGCCTTATTATTACCAAAAAGCAACACCAAAGCCATATATGTCTGCTATTTCTGAACAAAGGGGATCCCAGAGAAGCATTTACAACCATTTGTGCCATAATTGCACAAGCTGTTTGTAAATAATTTCAGTGAGAAACCTAAAATTGTGAAAAATTTAATTTTTTTTTTTATTTGATCGTATTTGGCGGTGAAATGGTGGCATGAAATATACCAAAATGGGCCTATATCAATAATTTGGGTTGTCTACTACACTACACTAAAGCTAAAATTAAACCTAAAAGCTCCCTACAAGCTCCCTAATTAACCCCTTCACGGCTGGGCATAATACACGTGTGGTGTGCAGCTGCATTTAGCGGCCTTCTAATTACCAAAAAGCAACGCCAAATCCATATAGGTCTGCTAATTCTGAACAAAGGGGATCCCAGAGAAGTATTTACAACCATTTATGCCATAATTGCACAAGATGTTTGTAAATAAATTCAGCGAGAAACCTAATGTTAGTGAAAAAAATTGTGAAAAAGTCAACAATTTTTTTTATTTGATCGCATTTGGCGGTGAAATGGTGGCATGAAATATACCAAAATGGGTCTAGATCAATGCTTTGGGATGTCTTCTAAATATAAATATATACATGTCAAGGGATATTCAGGGATTCCTGAAAGATATCAGTGTTCCAATGTAACTAGCGCTAATTTTGAAAAAAAAGTGGTTTGGAAACAGCAAAGTGCTACTTGTATTTTTTGCCCTATAACTTGGAAAAAAAGCAAAGAACATGTAAACATTGGGTATTTCTAAACTCAGGACAAAATTTAGAAACTATTTAGAATGGGTGTATTTTGGTGGTTGTAGATGTGTAACAGATTTTGGGGGTAAAAGTTAGAAAAAGTGTGTTTTTTTCAATTTTTTCCTCATATTTTATATTTTTTTATAGTAAATTATAAGACATGATGAAAATAATGGTACCTTTAGAAAGTCCATTTAATGGCGAGAAAAACAGTATATAATATGTGTGGGTACAGTAAATGAGTAAGAGGAAAATTACAGCTAAACACAAACACTGCAGAAATGTAAAAATAGCCATTGTCATTAAGGGTAAGAAAATTGAAAAATGGTCCGGTCATTAAGGGGTTAAAGGGACACTGAACCCAAATTTTTTCTTTCGTGATTCAGATAGAGCATGCAGTTTGAAACAACTTTCTAATTTACTCCAATTATCAATTTTTCTTTGTTCTCTTGCTTTCTTTGTTTGAAAAAGAAGGCATCTAAGCTATTATTTTTGTTCAGAACCATGGAAAGCACTTGTTTATTGGTAGGTGAATGTGCCCACCAATCAGCAAGGACAACCCAGGTTGTTCACCAAAAATGGTCCGGCATCTAAACTTACATTCTTGCATTTCAAATAAAGATACCAAGAGAATGAAAAGAATTTGATAATAGGAGTAAATTAGAAAGTTGCTTAAAATTGCATGCTCTGTCTGAATCACAATAGAAAAAATTTGGGTTCAGTGTCCCTTTAATACTAAACAAAACATCTTTATTAAGAAAATATCAAACAAAATGTTAGATAATTATAATGTTTTTGTATTATATTAAGCAGAGGCACTGTATTTTAAAGCCACCTTTCACAGTTAGATAACTCTTCAGATTGTTCTTGGAAGCGCCCTGAGGTTGCTAAAAGTCACTGACAGAGCAAACCCCTCTTCTGGGTATGCATTTATTAAGAGGAATTTACAATTTCCCATTAACCATATGAGATGATTAACCCCTTAAGGACCACAGCACATTTCCATTTTCTGTCCGTTTGGGACCAAGGTTATTTTTACATTTCTGCTGTGTTTGTGTTTAGCTGTAATTTTCCTCTTACTCATTTACTAGACCCACACATATTATATACCGTTTTTCTCGCTATTAAATGGACTTTCTTAAGATACCATTATTTTCATCATATCTTATAATTTACTATAAAAAATATAAAATATGATGAAAAAATGGGAAAAAAACACACTTTTTCTGACTTTGACCCCCAAAATCTGTTACACATCTACAGCCACCAAAAAACACCCATGCTAAATAGTTTCAAAATTTTGTCCTGAATTTAGAAATACCTAATGTTTACATGTTCTTTGCTTTTTTTGCAAGTTATAGGGCAATAAATACAAGTAGCACTTTGCTATTTCCAAACCACTTTTTTTCAAAATTAGCGATAGTTACATTGGAACACTGATATCTGTCAGGAATACCTGAATATTCCTTGACATGTATATATATATTTAGAAGACAACCCAAAGTATTGATCTAGGCCCATTTTAGTATGTTTCATGCCACCATTTCACCACCAAATGCGATCAAATAAAAAAAATCCTTCACTTTTTCACAATTTTTTTCACAAACTTTAGGTTTTTACTAAAATTATTTACAAACAGCTTTTGCAATTATGGCACAAATGGTTGTAAATGCTTCTCTGGGATCCCCTTTGTGCAGAAATAGCAGACATATATGGCTTTGGCGTTGCTTTTTGGTAAGTAGAAGGATGCTAAATGCCACTGCGCACCACATGTGTATTATGCCCAGCAGTGAAGGGGTTAATTAGGGAGCATGTAGGGTGCTTGTAGGGTTAATTTTATCCTTATTGTAGTGTGTAGTAAACAACCCCAAGTATTGATCTAGGCCCATTTTGGTATATTTCATGCCACCATTTCACCGCCAAATGCGATCAAATAAAAAGAAACTTACATTTTTCACAATTTTAGGTTTCTCACTGAAATTATTTACAAACAGCTTGTGCAATTATGGCACAAATGGTTGTAAATGCTTCTCTGGAATCCCCTTTGTTAAAAAAATAGCAGACATACATGGCTTTGGCGTTGCTTTTTGGTAATTAGAAGACTGCTAAATGCACTACACTTGTATTATGCCCAGCAGTGAAGGGGTTAATTAGGGAGCTTGTAGGGTTAATTTTAGCTGTAGTGTAGTAGACAACCCAAAGTATTGATCTAGACCCATTTTGGTATATTTCATGCCACCATTTCACCGCCAAATGCGATCAAATAAAAAAAAATTGTTGACTTTTTCACAAATTTTAGGTTTCTTACTGAAATTATTTACAAACAACTTGTGCAATTGTGGCACAAATGGTTGTAAATGCTTCTACGGGACCCCCTTTGTTCAGAAATAGCATACTGATATGGCTTTGGCATTGCTTTTTGGTAATTAGAAGGCCGCTAAATGCCACTGCGCACCGGGTGTATTATGCCCAGCAGTGAAGGGGTTAATTAGGGAGCTTGTAGGGAGCTTGCAGGGTTAATTTTAGCTTTAGTGTAGAGATCAGCTTCCCACCTGAGACATCCCACCCCCTGATCCCTCCCAAACAGCTCTCTTCCCTCCCCCACCCCACAATTGTCCCCGCCATTCTGCTGTGTAGGATCCCCCCACAAACAGCTCTCTAACCCTCCCCCTCTACCTTATTGTGCGCCATCTATACTGGCAGCTGTCTGCCAGTACTCAGTTTACAATAAAATGTTTTGTTTTTTCCCCCCATATTTTTTTGTAGTGTAGCTTCCCCCCCTCAAAAAACAACCTCCCACCCCTCCCAGATCCCTTAGATCAAAATTCCCTCCCTCCTCTCTCACACTTTATGTTGGAAAAAGGTCTCATAGTGTAGTGTTCCCACCTGCTCCCGGGTCCGTGCGTGCCCCTGGTGACCCCGCCCGTGATCCTGTCCCCCTCTTACTCCTTCCTAACATCGATGGCCGCCCACCTGCCTCCCACCCACCAACGATCACCGCCATCGATGTCCGATGCAGAGATGGCCACAGAGTGACTCTGCATCGGATGGCTAAAAACTGTTATTGCAGGATGCCTCAATATCGAGGCATCACTGCAATAACAGGAACGCGTCTGGAAGCAAACAAGATCGCTTCCACCGCTTGAAGGAACCAACGACGTACAGGGTACGTCTTTGGTCGTTAAGGACATCTTTTTGTAGGACGTACCCTGTACGTCATTGGTCCTTAAGGGGTTAAAGAAACAATATGGTCAAATTAAACTTTTATAATTCGGATAGAACATGCAATTTTAAAGAACTTTACAATTTACTTCTATTTGCTTCTTTCTCTCTGTATCCTTAGTTGATTAGTAGGGTCAGGAGCAGCAATGCACTACAAGGAGCTAGGTGAACAGATCTGGTGAGCCAATGACAATTTTCTGTAGCCATTGATCACCTACCAGTAGTAAATCTCTGCTTCTGAACTTAACTAGGTATGCTCTTCAACAAATGATACCAAGTAAACAAATCAAATTATGTAATAGAAATAAATTGGAAAGTTGTTTGAATTTAAGTTATCACTTATAACTGGCAAGCTCTAGGGAGCAAAATCTAAATTACATTACAACACCCAATACCTATACATACATATGTATTTTTGTATGTCCATTTTTTCATTTAATTTTACTGGATAACCACTTGAAATACCAGACTGACCAGTTCAATGCTTGACACCTGGTGTAATCCTATTAATAAATACTTTTTTTTTGTTACTGACAGGAAAATGGCTCAGCTATGAAAAAGCCATATGGCAAGTTGGGGCAGGGACTGATTTAAGAATTTGTGTTGGTGCCACTGAACCCCCATGGATTATTGCCATAGGTTATTGTTTTCTTTACTATTTTAACCTAGAAATGACCCTGGTCAGGGTGTATTTTGTGAAATATAGATTAGAAACTCTAAACAAAGATGTGTAGGAGGGGAAAAAAAAGAAACGGTCAAAATACACATTTTAATGGGACATAGAACATATTTGTTTTTTTCTTTGATGTATCTATAAGAATGCATATACAAATGTATTACGTGTTTAAACAGATGTTCCTTTCCTGAATAACACTAGTTTAGTGCATAAACAATTAGCTCATGTTAGTTTCAATATCATGTTAAACAGTTTAAAATTTACCTCAGGCAAAAAAAAGTGATTGCTTCTGTTTCATGTGTGTAATTTACCCCCCCCCCCCCCCAGCTATTAAAGGGACATACTTTGAGATTTAATTAAGCATAGTACAAACTTTGTAAAATACTTCTGTCACTTATTTTGCCAATATTATGTAAAATATCTGCAAAAGTGGTATAAGATACAGCAAAACAATGAAAGTTTTGATTAAAAAAAAAATGTCAGGGTTAGTCTTGTCTATTGTATTATCGAGTCAGGATTGGTTCCTCCAAATAAGGCAAGTGGAGGGGAGAGTTTGGCTATTAAAAAATGCAGTAAACAATGTGTTAATACATCCAGAATATTGTTTACATGTTAATGCATTGTAAAACTACAGAAAAGTCTTGTGTGCGCTAGGTCTCTTTAAAGGACCACTAAAATCAAAATGAAACTTTCATGATTCAGGTAGGGTATACAGTTTTTAACAATTTTCCCATTAACTTCCATTATCAAATTGTGCACAGTCTTTTATATGCACACCTTCTGAGGCACCCGCTCCTACTGAGCATGTGCAAGCGTCCACAGTGTAATATGCCAATAGCTGTCACATGATACAAGAGGAAGGAATTATAAGCACATTTTCAGTTTTGTCAGAAAATATAAAAAATAATCTACTGCTTATTTGAAATTCAGAGTAAGTGCTATTGCATTGTCTTGTTATTGTGCATTTGTCGCTTAGGTAATTAATTCTACTGTATTTAATGGTCCTTTAAGACAGTGGTCGCCAACCAGTGGTTCGTGGACCACTGGTGGTCCGCGAGAAGATGTTGGTGGTCTGTGACACCATCAAGCAGGAATTAATCTCCTCTGATGGTGTCACCCCCGTCGCGCCGCAACTCCCTACAGTGCCTGGCTGGACATCAGTGGCGTCACTAGGGTTGGGGTCACCCGGTGCGGTAAGTTATGGCATCACCCCCCAGTTATGTTTTTTTTTACTGCAAGAAGAGGATTTAATAGAAAAGGCAAACTTCTCCAATGAACAGAAAGCAGACACACAAACACTCAGACACAAAAACACAGGCACACACACATACAAACACTCAGGCACACACACACTCAGACACACATAAAAACAAGCTCAGACACACACACAAACACTCGGAAACACACTAACTCAGACACTCACACACAAAATATGTAAACTGGACTGCATTAATTATAAAGCTCATGCCTAGAGCTGCTCCCTGGCTCAGCACAGCATCAAATGAAAGATAAACAGTGCACTCTAAAAATAAATACTAAAGAAAACGTTTAGGCGCTCAAACTTAGAAAATTCTACTCTCTCACTCTGTTCCAAGTCTGTCAGTGCACACCGCTTCTTATGGCCAATCATCTCTGCACTATGCCCACCCTCAGATCCCCGCCCGTCCTCCCCTCCTACCTCTTCAGTGTGCACTTAGTGTACCATAACCGCATCGGTCTGGTGGGCATCATACATGGCTCCTTCACTTTAGAGACAATTTTAGGCAGTCATGCTGTCAGGTGCCAGGCATCCCCCTCACAATTTCCCGGTTCCCGTTTAGAGAGACAGCACAGCAGTGAGTGACTCCACTGCTCCACACTTTACTGAGCAGTGAGCACAGATAGGCAGGCAGGTAGGTTTAGGCTAGCAGCGCAACTTCGCAAGCCCCACGGCACGCCCATAACATTCATAGTGAAATTGGGCAGGGGAGGAGAAAAGTACAAACAAGCAAAAGCAGCCGGGAAAACTATTTGTGGAAATTGCGGTGCGGCTCAAGGGGCAAAAATATTAAGTGTATCTACAATTTCCCCAGTCCCACTAATGTTCACAACTGCTGGCCCCTCTAACAAAAAAATCTATGCATCTCTACATTGTATTTCTTTGAATTTCAATAAAATGTAAAAAATAAAATAATAAAAAAAAAATCTATGCACTGTGGCTGGTGGTGTCACCCCCTGGAGGGTGTCACCCCGGTACGGTCCGCACCCCCCTAGTGATGCCACTGCTGGACATCAGTGAAAACCTATGAAGGAGGAGTTAAATTACAATCTCCCTACGCACGTTGCGTAGTACTGCACAACTTGCATAGCTAGATTGTATTTTTAACGCCTCCCACCCGGCACACTACTCAGAGGAAGATGCTTCCATTCTAAAGCCAGCAGAGTTTGGTATAGTCTTGGCTTGAAATAGTGGAATTAAAGTATTTTAAAAAAGAAAATCTTAAAAAATAAATTTTGCTCTTATTTTTCATTTATTTTCTTCCCTTTATCTGTCTCTTTGTAGTAGTTTTCCTAATTCCTTCAGACGGACTTACATCACTGTGTGTCTTCCTCCCCTCTATCTTCTTTTTTTGTATTAAGTATTAATTATTTTTCATTCTTATAATTTTCCCGCGCACAAAGCCATTCCACCTGAATTCCAGTAATTGCCATCCAGCAGATCAGCCATATCCCACCAGTATTATAGTAATTGCCAGTAACATCAGTCGTGGTTAGCTCACATCCATATTGAGAGCTTTCTAATATAAACTTTATTTTATTACAATGTCTGTCCATGATCATAAGTAGTTTTGAATAATTCCTAACTGGGGAGGTAACTTGGAAGTCTTGTGGTCCTTTTAAACATAATTCTTTTTTCCAACTTTCTACCTCTCTGTTTCCAGTTCAAAAGTTGGCACTCACCCTTCATCTGTCATTTGGAAGTATTCTCTCAGTTCTGTCATTCAGTTAGTTAATTCCAAAAAATAATTCTTAAAAATGTGTAACTATATGCATAATGTAAACTTAGCTATACTTATACTAGTTATGTAAAGTGTGTGTGTGTATGTGTACGTGTATATATATATATATATATATATATATCGCTGCAGAATCTGTTGGTGCTCT